>NC_092379.1:6109927-6136590 GCF_030028105.1 Mobula birostris | reverse complement strand
AAATTAAATAAGTAATATAAAAATAGAAATAAAAAAGTGGTGAGGTAGTGTTCATGGATCCAATGTCCATTCACAAATCCGATGGCAGAGGGGTAGAAGCTGTTCCTGAATCTCTGAGTGTCTGTCTTCAGGCTCCTGTACCTCCTCCCTGATGGTAGCAATGAGAACAAGGCATGACCTGGCAAATGGGTTCTTAATGATGGACGCCGCCTTTTTGAGGCATCGCTCCTTGAAGATGTCCTGGATACTGCGGAGGCTGGTGCCCGTGATGGAGCTGACTGAGTTTACAACCCTCTGCAGCTTATTTCAATCCTGTGCGGGAGCCCCCACCACCACCCTACCCCAGATCAGACAATGATGCAGCTAGTTAGAATGGAAATATTACTCCACTCTCCAAGAAGGGAGAGAGGTAGAAGAAAGGAAACTATAGGCCAGTTAGTCTGACCTCAGTGGTTGGGAAGATGTTGGAGTTGATTATTAAGGATGAGGTCTCAGGGTACTTGGAGGCACAATAAAATAGGCCGTAGTCAGCATGGTTTCCTCAAGAGAAATTCTTGCCTGACAAGTCTGTTGGAATTCTTTGAAGAAGTAACAAGCCGGATAGACAAAGGAGAATCAGTAGATGTTGCATACTTGGATTTTCAGAAGGCATTGTCAAGGCGCCACACATGAGGCTGTTTAACAAGCTATGAGCCCATGGTATTACAGAAAAGATTCTAGCATGCATAAAGCAATGGACGATTGACAGGAGGCAAGGAGGGAGCCTTTTCTGGTTGGCTGTTGGTGACTAGTGGTGCTCTACAGGAGTCTGTGTTAGGACCGCTTCTTTTTACATTATATGTCAATGGTTCAAATGATGGAATTGATGGCTTTGTTGCAAAATATGCAGACGATATGAAGATAGCCGGAGGGGCAGGTAGTGTTGAGCAAGTAGAGAGGCTACAGAAGGATTAGCCAGATTAGGAAAATGGGCAAAGAAATGGAAGGTGGAATACAGTGTTCGGAAGTGTATGGTCATGCACTTTAGTAGAAGAAATGAAAGGTTTGACTATCTTCTAAATGGAGAGAAAATACAAAAATCTGAGGTGCAAAAGGACTTGGGAGTCCTTGCGCAGGATTCTCTAAAGGTTAATTTGCAGGTTGAGTCTGTGGTGAGGAAGGCAAATACGATATTGGCATTCATTTCGAGAGGAATAGAATATAAAAGCAAGAATGTAATGTTGAAACTTTATAAAGCACTGGTGAGACCTCACTTGGAGTATTGCGAGCAGGTTTAGGCCCTTTATCTTAGAAAGGATGCACTGAAACCGGAGAGGGTTAAAGAAGGTTTACGAAAATGATTCTGGGATTGAATGTCTTGTCATAGGAAGAGTGTTGGAATATTCTGGGCCTGTATTCACTGGAATTCAGAAGAATGAGGGGTGACCTCATTGAAGCCTATTGAATGGTAGCATGATAGAGTGGATGTGGAGAGGATGTTTCCTATGTGGACGAGTCTGAATCCAGAGGCAGTTGCAAGAGCTTGGGGCTCCTTATTTAGGATTCCCTGAAGGTTAACTTGCAGGTTGAGTCGGTGGTAAGGAAGGCAAACGCCGAGGCTTTATAAGGTTCTAGTCAGACTACACTTGCTGTGTTGGGTGCAATTTTGGGCTTTTTATCTAAGAAAAGATGTGCTGGCATTGGAGATGGTGCAGAGGAGGTTCATGAGAACAAACCCAGGGATGAAAAGGTTAACGTAGGAGGTTTGATGGTGCTGGGTCTGCACTCTCTGGAGTTCAGCAAAATGAGGAGGATCTCATTGAAACCTATTAGATATTGAAAGGCCTAGATGGAGTGGATGTGGAGAGGATCTTTCCTATAGTACATGAGTCTAGGACCAGAGGGTGCAGCCTCAGAATAGAAAGGCATCCATTTAGGACAGAGGAGGAGTTTCTTTAGCCAGAGGGTGGTGAATCTGTGGAATTCATCGCCACCGTCAGCTTCAGAGGCCAAGTCATTGAGTATACTTAAAACAGAGGTTGAGCATCATTATTATGTGCCGTGTTGTATGACATCATCATTATGTGCCATGTCATATGAGATGAATTATCATGGTCAATTTTTTCCTACAGAAGTGGTTTGCCATTGCTTCTTCTGGGCAGTGTCTTTACAAGACGGGTGACCCCCAGCCATTATCAATACTCTTCAGAGATTGTCTGCTTGGTGTCAGTGGTCGCATAACCAGGACTTGTGATCTGCACCAGCTGCTCATATGACCATCCACCACCCGCTCCCATGGCTTCACATGACCTTGATTGGGAGGTGGAGGAGCTAGGCAGGTGCTATACCTTGTCCAAGGGTGACCTGCAGGCTAGCGGAGGGAAGGAGCACCTTACACCTCCTTCGGTAGAGACATATCTCTACCCCACCCCCCCGTCAATCCTGTAGGCCTCCTTGGTAGAGACGTAACCCTGATCTGTGGGGGGGTGGGGTGGGTGGAGGTTAAGCAGATGTTATGCCTTGCCCAAAGGTAATCTGAAGGCTAGCGGAGCGAAGGAGCGCCTTACACCTTCTTTGGTAGAGATGTATCTCTACCCCAACACCCAACTGGTCATTGGGTTAGTGAATTCCAAAGATTCATGACCATCCCTTCTTTGAATGGGTTAGACTAAGTCTCCTCCCTGCTTCTACATAACCTTACAAGAGGAATCAGCCATCTAGCATCCTCTTTGTCAATTCCCCTTAAAAACTTAAAGGTTTCAATAAGATCTCCTCTTATCTATCTAAATTCCAATGTATTGGCCCAATCTACTTAAATTCTTCAGAGGACAACCCCCTTTATCCCAGGAATCAGCCTAATCAGACTTCTTGGAAATGTGCTGAATGTGAGTACCACCATTATCATCATATGCCATGTTATATGAAATGGCCAGACATGGTCTTCCTCCTGTCTTTAATCTAAGTTCTAATAAGCTCTTCAAAACTGGTACCGTGAAGCATTGTGCTAACCACTACACTACCGTTCCCCCTCCCCATTCTGACTGGTACGAAGGCTCCTGAAAGAGGCAGCAGAGAGTAGTCGGCTCAGCTAGCAGCCCCATCATGGGAACCGGCCCTCTCCCCGTTCTCAGAAAGATGCCCCAAGAAGGCAGCAACCATCGTAAATTACCCCACCACCCAGGACACGTCCTCTTCTCATTGCTACCTTCAGAGGGAAGCAACAGGAGCCTGAAGACATCAGAAATATTGCTCTTGGACACGGTGACCATCCCTGTCCACACTAGTTTGCGTTCCATCTATCTCACTAACCACTCTGCTAACCATTCGTTCTACTCCCGTGTGCCTTTCAACCATTCCATCCGGTCTACACCACTGGTCTTCATTCTTGCTGCCAAACAATATCACATTACACTTCACTGTGTCCCCCCACAGGACCTTAACCTACGTTGAAAGGCCTGGTGGACGTGGAGGTGTTTCCAGCAGTGCGATAGTCTGGGACCAGAGGGCACGGCCTCAGTGTAGAAGGATACCCTTTAGAACAGAGCTGAGGGGGGATTTCTTAGGCCAGAGGGTGGTGAATCTGTGGAATTCATTGCCACAGATGGCTGTGGAGGCCAAGTCACTGGGTGTAGTTAAAGCAGGGGATGATAGATTCTTGATTAGTCAGAGTGTCAAAGTTTATGGAGCTGAGAGGATAATAAATCAGCCATGATTGAATGGCAGAACAGACTCGATGGGCTGAATAGTCAAATTCTGTCCCTACTGTATGTCTCTGGTCTTATACTTCATAAAGTTAAGTTACATACAAAGTTCAACGTAAGTAACTCCTTAACATCTGATTGTCTTAGCCTCACTTCACGTTGTTACATTACGATTACCAACAGTTTTATCTTTGGAAGCTTAAACTGGTTAAGGATCTTTGAGATGACCAAGCAAGACATTTGAGATGATCAAGGACTGGTTGTGATTGGAGAGAGAAAGTCCATCCCATCCTCACCACCCTCCTCCCACCGACACGGCCCCCCACCCCGAGAAAGCTGCATAGAGAGTTGCATGCTCAACTGGGGGCCACGCAAGTCTTACCAAGGGACAGGCTGGTTCTTTACGAGCAGTCCTTGAAGGAAGTCCCACTCTACGCTAACACATTTCAGTTCATTGTTGTATTGGGTTGCCATCTTTAACATTCAGCCACCTTCCCAGAGTCACCTGGCTTTACAGCATCCCTACAGGGCTTTTGATTGGCTGGCTTCTTGAGATTTCCTTGACCTCCTAAAAGAGGGGTGAAAGAAGAAAATAAAGTTGGATTTTACACAACACCGTGCTTATCACATAGTCCTTCTTCACAGTCTAATGTCTTCCACTGAAGAGGTTATCTGACCGTAAAAGCTTTGACAAAGTGGGACATAATCTCAGGATTGTTGCTTTGGCTGGCTAGTGTCACACAAGCTAGAAAGGTCCCAGCCACAATCCTCATTCTGAGGTGAGGTAGTTTATGTTGGAAGTTACATTTGATTGGCCTCCTCTAGACAGTGAAGGGACTAGAGAGCTAGAGAGAAGGGAAGGTGAGGCAGTGGGTGTTTTAGAAAGATGCAAAGACATTCGATTGGCCTCCTCTAGATTAGTGGAGGGATTCGGGAGCAAGAAGGTAGGGAAGGTGAGGCAGTGGGTGTTGTGAAAGGATGCAGAGAAGTGTTCTATGTAGAACATAGAAGAGTAGAGCACAGAAACAGGCCCTTTAGCCCACATTGTTGTAGTTGAATCAGCTAAAAAGTAGATCACAAAAACACTCCAAAAATGAATCCATCCTACCTACACAATGACCATATCCCTCCAGCTTCCTCACATCCATGTGCCTACCTAAAAGCCTCTGATGTCTTTGCCTCTACCACCACACCAGGCAGCACATTCCAGGCATCCACCGCTCTCTGAGTAAAAAACTTACCCCCCACATCCCCTTTGAACCAACCCCCTCTCACCTTCCTTGCACTCCCTCTGGTATGAGACATCTCTACCCTTGGAAACAGATACTCTCTGTCTACACTATCGGTGCCTCTCATAATCTTATAAGCCTCTATCAGATCTCCTCTCAGGCTCCACCTCTCCAGAGAACACAACCCAAGTTTGTCCAACCCCTCATGCTAGCACGTGCTTCTCTGTGGAACGTCCTCCATTTTCTCAACTGGAGAACTGGCTCCTGGGAAAAAGCACCAGAACAGCCCAGGTGTACCTTTATGGGTCCTCACAGGCTAATTTCTGCCATGGATACCCTAATCATTGGCTACTGGCAACTCCCTCATACGTTTGGCAGAAGGAATCCAACTGAAAAAAGCCAGGGGCACATAAACCAGGACTTGAAGAGGAGGCAGAGACTCAGCTGAAGTCTGAGGAGAGTTGCTTTAGAAGTAAAGCAGGTAGACATTGCCTATAAATATCCCACTATGGCCGACAGGCGAGGCGAAGCAAAGCATTGTGGGTTGTGGTTGTCATGGAAATGGCTGTGGACTAGTTAATACCACCACCCCTGCTGACAAGATGGAACAGGTGAAGAACTTGCCTCAGTTAAAGAGCAATGCAGATGGATAATATGCTTCTGCATGAGAGGAAATGAAATAGTCTGCTGGCAATGGCAGGTCTCTAGTCCAGTTTTGTCAAGTTTTCTAAAATAGTAAATAACTCAGTGAGAACTCAAGTTTCCAAATTTAAAGGTTCATCTTTACCCAAGTTATTTCTGTGCCTCTTAATTTGGATGTACTGTGTGACATTCCTACAATTCAGTAATGGGACATGTCTGATGAGTTTTTCACTGTAGCAGCATTGCCTTGAACTCAATCCCTCACTTCCTAACCTTGGTGTGGAAAGTAGGGAGAGGGAGATGGAGATAGAGAGGGAGGGGGAGGGAGAGCAGAAGAGGGAGGAGGAGAGAGAGACAGAGAGAGGGAGGGGGAGGGAGAGGGGGAAGGGGAGGGGGAGGAGGAGGTGAGAGGGAGTGAGGGAGTGAGGGAGGGGGAGAGGGGGAGGGGGAGGGGAGGGGGAGGGGAGGGGAGGGGAGGGGAGGGGGAGGGGGAGGGGAGGGGGAGGGGCAGAGGGAGGGAGAGGGGAGGGGCGGGGAGGGAGAAGGGAGGGGAGGGACAGGGGAGGGTGAGGGGGGACGGGGAGAGGGAGGGGGAGAGGGAAAGGAGAGGGGGAGAGGGAGACGGTGAGAGGGAGAGGGGAGGGAGAGGGCAGAGGGGAGGGGGAGTGGGGGAGAGGGGGAGAGGGCGAGAGGGGAGGGGGAGGGGAGGGGGAGAGGGGGAGGGAGATAGAGAGAGATATAGAGAAAGCAGTAGATAGAGAGGAGGAGAGAGAAAGAGAGATAGAGTGAGAACAATGACAGGAGAAGATTGGATAAAAGAGAAAGAGGAAAGAGAGAGAGTGAAAAAGACAGAGAAAGTGATAGAAAGAAGAAAAGAGAAGAATGAGGAAGAGTGAAAGGAAAGTGGAAGAGAAAGAAAATGAAAGCATGAAAAGGGAGAGGAAGAGGAAGTAGAGAGAAGAGAGGAGAGTGGAGGATAGGGGTGTGGCTGGTAAAGCCGTTGCCTCACAGGGCCAGGACCCCAGGTTCAATGCTGACCTCGGGAACTGTCCGTGTGGAGTTCGTATTTTCTACTTCTCACTGCCTGGGCATCCTGGGGGTTCCAGTTTCCTCTCAAAGGTGTGCAGGTCGGTAAGCAAATTGGCAGTTATAAATGACCATTACTGTGTGGGATCCGGGCAAAATGTTGAGAATGTTGGGAAGAATAGAAAATGGGATTTATCTAGGATCGGTCTAAACAGGTGGCTGATGGTTAGCACAGGTTTGACAGGCAGAGGGGACTGGTTTTCTGCGTCCTTCTTTGACTCCACGAGAGGGAAAGAAGGGTCTGGTGGGGGCAGAAGGAAAGAAGGGAGGAGGAAAGCTGTGGAAAAATAAGATACCTCACCAGGGAGGACACACTATTTAATCAGGATTCAAGAATCCAGAGGCTTAATGTCATTTCCAGTACACAAGGGTAAAGGAGAACAAAATAATTGTTACTCTAGCACAAAAAACATAATAAGATAAAGAACACAATAATATAAAAAACAATAAATATAAATACATAAGATTTCTCATAAATACATAGCTTTATTTATTTCTTGAGATCCAGTGCGGAATAGGCCCTTACAGTCCTTTGAGCTGTACCACCCAGCAACTTCTCCCCTGATTTAGAAACATAGAAACATTGAAAATCTACTGCACAATACAGGCCCTTCGGCCCACAAACCTGTGCTGAACATCTACTTACTTTAGAACTACCTAGGCTTTACCCATAGCCCTCTATTTTTCTAAGCTCCATGTAGCCATCCAGGAGTCTCTTAAAAGACCCTATCGTCTCCGCCTTCACCACCACTGCTGGTAGCCCATTCCACACACTCACCACTCTGCGTAAAAAAAACTTACCCCTGACATCTCCTCTGTACCTGCTTCCAAGCACATTAAAACTGTGCCCTCTCGTGCTAGCCATTTCAGCCCTGGGGAAAAGCCTCTGACTATCCACACGATCAATGCTTCTCATTATCTTGAACACCTCTATCAAGTCACCTCTCATCCTCCGTCACTCCAAGGAGAAAAGGCCGAGTTCATTCAACCTATTTTCATAAGACATACTCCCCAATCCAGGCAACGTCCTTGTAAATCTCCTCTGCACCCTTTCTATGGTTTCCATGTCCTTCCTGTAGTGAGGCGACCAGAACTGAGCACAGTACTCCAAGTGGGGTCTGACCAGGGCCCTATATAGCTGCAATATTACCTCTTGGCTCTTAAACTCAATCCCACGATTGATGAAGGCCAATGCACTGTATGCCTTCTTAACTACAGAGTCAACCTGCGCAGCAGCTTTGAGTGTCCTATGGACTCGGACCCCAAGATCCCTCTGATCCTCCACAGTCTTGCCATTAATACTATATTCTGCCATCATATTTGACGTACCAAAATGAAGCACAACACCCTTATCTGGGTTGAAGTCCATCTGCCACTTCTCAGCCCAGTTCTGCATCCTATCAATGTTCCGTCGTAATCTCTGACAGCCCTCCACACTATCCACAACACCCTCAACCTTTGTGTCATCAGCAAATTTACTAACCCATCCCTCCACTTCCTCATCCTGGTCATTTAAAAAAATCACAAAGAGCAGGGGTCCCAGAACGGATCCCTGAGGCATACCACTGTTCACCGACCCCCATGCAGAATATGACCTGTCTACAACCACTCTTTGCCTTCTTCTGGGCAAGCCAGTTCTGGATCCACAAAGCAATATCCCCTTGGATCCCATGCCTCCTTACTTTCTCAATAAGCCTTGCATGGGGTACCTTATCAAATGCCTTGCTGAAATCCATATACACTACAACTACAGCTCTACCTTTATCAATGTGTTTAGTCACATCCTCAAAAAATTCAATCTGGCTCGTAAGGCATGACCTGCCTTTGACAAAGCCATGCTGACTATTCCTAATCATATCATGCCTCTCCAAATGTTCATAAATTCTGCCTCTCAGGATCTTCTCCATCAACTCACCAACCACTGAAGTCAGACTCAGTGGTCTATAATTTCCTGGGCTATCCCTACTCCCTTTCTTGAATAAGGGAACAACATCTGCAACCCTCCAATCCTCCGGAACCTCTCCCGTCATCGTTGATGATGCAAAGATCATTGCCAGAGGCTCAGCAATCTCTTCCCTCACTTCCCACAGTAGCCTGGGGTATATCCCGTCCAGTCCCGGTAACTTATCCAACTTGATGCTTTCCAAAAGCTCCAGCACATCCACTTCCTTAATATCGACATGCTCAAGCTTTTCAGTTCACTGCAAGTCATCACTACAATCGCCAAGATCCTTTTCCACAGTGATTTAATCCTACCCTAATCACGGGACAATCTACAACGACCACTGACCTGATAAGCCTCAATGAGCCAAAGCCTCAAATCCCCACTCCAACACTGGCCCACTCACACCATGACCACTCCACTGAAACCTAACATATTTTTATTATTCTTTCAACCAACACACATAAAAATTGCTGGTGAACACAGCAGGCCAGGCAGCATCTCTAGGAAGAGGTACAGTCGACGTTTCGGGCCGAGACCCTTCGTCAGGACTAACTGAAAGAAGAGATAGTAAGAGATTTGAAAGTGGGAGGGGAGGGGGACATCCGAAAAAGATTTATTGTTCTTTGCCAGATGCCTAATTGTGCGCAATCCAATCTCTCCTCGGGACTATGGTGCATAAAATGTGCCAACTGCCCCCGCTTGCTTCTTTTAAACTCTCTCTCCTTCCAAGCAGTCCCGGGACTGGGGCGTGCAAAATGTGCTGACTGCCCCAGCTCACTTCTTCCTATCCACCGCAGTGCAGTTTCTGTACCAAGCAGTGATGCAGCATGTTAGGACACTTCCTACTGCGCATCCATGTTGGCGTGTGGCCAAGTCGTTAAGGCATTGGACTAGCGACCTGAAGGTCGTGAGTTCGAGCCCCAGCCGAGGCAACGTGTTGTGTCCTAGAGCAAGGGACTTAACCACACATTGCTCTGCGACGACACCGGTGCCAAGCTGTATGGGTCCTAGTGCCCTTCCCTTGGACAACATCGGTGTTGTGGAGAGGGGAGACTTGCAGCATGGGCAACTGCCGGTCTTCCATACAACCTTACCCAGGCCTGCGCCCTGGAAACCTTCCAAGGCGCAAATCCGTGGTCTCGTGAGACTAACGGGTGCCTATATAAACTGCGCATCTGTGGAAGGCTGTGAGTACTGACATGCCTGGTCCAGCTCTCTTCAGCCTCCCCAGAAAACAGAGGGCTTGGTGAGCTTTCTGGACCGTGACTAATTCACAGCAGGCTCTCAAGTAGAAACAACGAGGTTGTGAGCTGGACCACAAGTGAGCCGGTTGTGGAGCTGTTATGGGACGGGAAGTTTGGCGGTGAGGAACATTAGCTCCCGCTTTCCCTGGTTGATGCTGACAGGGCCTTTATGTTCCCAGAGGGACAACCTCAGTGAAGAAGGGAATCTGAAGAGTCCCGAGTTAATCAGTTCATTCAGCAGCACACTTATCCCTCACTGGTTTTGTACAGCTGCAAAGACACGTCCTGCCTTCCCCTCCTGAGTGTAGTTACATAAACAAGCACACAGAATCAGATTCAAGCTTGATATCACTGGCGTGTGTCCTGAAATTTGTTGTCTTTGTGGCAACAGTGCAATGCCATACATAATAATAGAGAAAAAGAAATCTGAATTGCAGTAAGTATAAATATTTTTGGACCCCCATCACTCAGGACATATCCTCTTCTCACTGCTACCATCAGGGAGGAGGTACAGGAGCCTGAAGGCACACACTCAACGATTCAGGAACAGCTTCTTCCCCTCTGCCATCCGCTTTCTGAATGGACATTGAACCCGTGAACACTACCTCACTGTTTTTTTTTAATATATATGATTTCTGTTTTTGCACTATTTGTAATCTCGTCAACACACACACATATACTTACTGTAATTGATTTACTTACCTTTTTTTCTCTTTCTATATTTAGAATGTTTTGCATTGAACTGCTGCCACTAAGTTAACAAATTTCATGGCACATGCCAATGATAATAAACCTGATTCTGATTCTAAATAGTTAACTTAAATAAGTAGCGCCAAAATAGAAATAAACAAGTAGTGTGGTGGTGTTCATGGGTTCAATGTCCATTCAGAAACTGGATGGCAGAGGGGAAGAAGCTGTTCCTGAATCGTTGAGTGTGTGCCTTCAGGCTCCTGCACCTCCTCCCCGACGGTAGCAATGAGACGTGGGTGGTGGGGGTCCTTAATGATGGACGCCCCGCCTTTTTGAGCTATCGCTCCTTAAAGATGTCCCGGGTACTACAGAGGCTGGTGGCCATGATGGAGCTGACTGGGTTTACAAGTCTCTGCGGCTTACTTCAGTCCTGTGCGGTAGCCCGTGCCCCGCCCATACCAGACAATGATGCAGCCAGTTAGAATACTCTCCACGGTACATCTGTAGGGATCAGTCGACCAGCAGGCCCCACTCTTGCCCCTGAGGCAAGGGACCCGAGCCTCACAGTCTCGAGCACAGAGAGGCAGCACTCCCCAGTGCTGAGTGAGTACTACCCTGTCAGAACTGGCACCTTTCTCAAGGGAAATTAAACCAGAGACTGGGCATGCCCTCTTTGGGGGCATCAAATATCAGAGGAGTCCACTGGGAGCAAGGAGTTTCTCGCGTGTCAGTTTAAACACTGGATTATCAAAATCACCTTTATTTCCACTGACATATCGCATGGAATTCGTCGTTTTGCGGCAGCAAGACAGTGAAATACATGAAAACTAGGATTTATAAGTGTGGGCACATGGTCAAGTGATTAAGGCGTTGGACTAGCGACCTGAAGGTCGTGAGTTCGAGCCCCAGCCGAGGCAGTGTGTTGTGTCCTTGAGCAAGGCACTTAATCACACATTGCTCTGCGACGACACTGGTGTCAAGCTGCATGGGTCCTGACGCCCTTCCCTTGGACAACATCGGTGGTGTGGAGAGGGGATTCTTGCAGCATGGGCAACTGCCAGTCTTCCATACAACCTTGCCCAGGCCTGCGCCCTGCAGAGTGAAGATTTTCCAGGCGCAGATCCATGGTCTCGCCAGACTAATGGATGCCTTTAATTTAATAGGATTTATAAAGAAATATTAAAAAATAATAGTACAAAGACAGAGCAAAGAGTAGGTAATGCTCATTGTTGATTCAGAAATCTGACGGTGGAGGGGAGAAAGCTGTTCCTAAACATAGCGTATGTGTCTTCGGGCTCCTGTACTTCCCCTCGGATGGCAGTAACGAGAAGAGGGCATGTCTTGAGTGGTGGGGGTCCTTAATGATGGATGCTGCCTTTGGGCTGGAAGGGCCTCTTATCATGCCGTACCTCTAAATAAATTTTTAAAAGTTAAAAATGCACATTCAGGAACTCTCAATAAAGGTTAGTACTTTCTCAGGGAACTTCCATTATAAATACTACCACACTACTGCTAACTCGTTTTCAGTGGGAGCTTCCTGAGATGGTGACTCACTGTAAACACTGACAGAAGGTCAGGAGATCCAGGGCAGTTCCCTGGTGCGTGTCCGTATCAGTGAGGATTCCCAGAGGTATTTCCGTATAGAAGGGCACATTCACATAGCCTAAACAAGAGAGAATCTGCAGATGCTGAAAATCCAAGCAACACGCACACAAAATGCTGAAGGAACTCAGCAGGCCAGGCAGTATCTATGGCAAAAAGTACAGTCAAGTCCTGCCAAAGGGTTTCAGCCCGAAATGTTGACTGTAATTTATTCACATAGCCTCCCCAGCATCCAGGACATTTTCAGGGAGTGGTGCCTCAGAAAGGTAGTGTCCATCATTAAGTAACCCCATCACCCAGAACACGCCCCCTTCTCATTGTTACTGTCGGAAAAGAGGTACGGGAGCCTGAAGACACGTAGAACATAGAATAGTACAGCACAGTACAGGCCCTTCAGGCCACAACGTTGTGCCGACCCTCAAACCCTGCCTCCCATATAACCCCCCACCTTAAATTCCTCCATATACCTGTCTAGTAGTCTCTTAAATTTCACTATCTGCCTCCACCACTGACTCAGGCAGTGCATTCCACGCACCAACCACTCTCTGAGTAAAAAACCTTCCTCTAATATCCCCCTTGAACTTCCCACTCCTTACCTTAAAGCCATGTCCTCTTGTATTGAGCAGTGGTGCCCTGGGGAAGAGGCGCTGGCTATCCACTCTATCTATTCCTCTTATTATCTTGTACACCTCTATCATGTCTCCTCTCATCTTCCTTCTTTCCAAAGAGTAAAGCCCTAGCTCCCTTAATCTCTGATCATAATGCATACTCTCTAAACCAGGCAGCATCCTGTTAAATCTCCTCTGTACCCTTTCCAATGCTTCCACATCCTTCCTATAGTGAGGCGACCAGAACTGGACACAGTACTCCAAGTGTGGCCTAACCAGAGTTTTATAGAGCTGCATCATTACATCGCAACTCTTAAACTCTATCCCTCGACTTATGAAAGCTAACACCCCATAAGCTTTCTTAACTACCCCATCTACCTGTGAGGCAACCCGTGACACACACTCAACAATTCAAGAACAGATTTTTCCCCTCTGCCATCTGATTTCGGAATGGAGATTGCACTCACATTCAATGGTGGGAGACCAGTGTCCATGATGGATCTGGCTGAGATTACAACCCTGTTCCTGATTCTCCATGTACTGGGGCAGAACGGTAGCGTAGTGGTTAGCAGGACAGGACAGGCCACCCTGGTTCAACTCGTGCCGCTGCCTGTGAGGGGCTTGACCGCTCCCCCGGTAACCTCGCCGGGTTTCCTCCGGGTGCTCTGGCTCCCTCCCACTGTCCAAAGACGTACCGGTCAGTAGGCTAATCGGTCATTGGAGATCGTCCCATGATTAGGCTCAGATTAAATCCGGCTCAAAGGTCTGCGCTGCATTTCAATGAATAAAAGTAAATAATAAAAAAATCGGCGCCTCTGTACAAAGCAGTCAGAAAGCTCTCCACAGTCTGGCGACATATCGAAAGGCGGGAGGAGAGAGAGCAGTGTGCGCAGCCCTCCGGTGAAAAATGATATCGTATCTGTTAAATAGGGGCCGTGGACAATTCTGATTTGATGGAGAATGGACGTGAAAGCACAGAGGAACATCTGGAGAAATTTCTGAAACCCCTGTTCGCTGCTGTCGTTACTGTGTGGTCGGGAATCTTCCGGAGGGTAGGCCTCAAAATCCCCGGCTTTGCCTGCTGTTGACGACCGAGAAGGAGGTCGAATCGTTCGGACAGAGATGGCGCTCAGTACTCAGTGTCGGAGAGCTGATCAGAGCTCGAAGTTTTCGGATGACTCAGAGTCGGATTGTGGTCGGCATGGCAGGGAGAGTTTTTCTTCCTGCTCTCCTTCTCCCGTCTGCGTGAGATGTGGGACATTTGAGAGACTTTGAACTTTTACTGTGCTCATGGACTTCTTCATCAAGTTATGGTATTGTTGCACTGTTGTAACTATATGTTATAATTATGTGGTTTTGTCAGTTTTTTCAGTCTTGGTCTGTCCTGTGTTTTGTGATATCACACCGGAGGAAATATTGTATCGTTTCTTAATGCATGCATTACTAAATGACAATAAAAGAGAACTACGCGTCTTCATAATCTAAAATCCTCAAGTTCCTAATCAGTGAGCCTTCTTTCCCATCCAGAAACACGGACAGTCACTGTGTCTGTGTTGGGCAGAAGTCAGTTGAACAGACACAGTTTTATAAATGATATCTCCTGTAATCCAGTGTCAAGTCTGAGCTGGTAGCACTGTGAGCCGAGCCTCACTGAACCAACCTGCTGCAGGCAACTATCAGGCAGCTTCATCTCTAATATCACAAGGCTTGAAAATCCAATTACTCCACACAACTAATCTTGCCACGGTATCAGTCACCTCTGCGCCCTCCCTCGCCCGAGGCGTGGGAAACTCTGCTGAGCAAACACCCCAGCGCTGCCTTACACCAAACGCACCAGCATTGCCCTGGGGTCCAGGATTCAAAGCAGCTCTCAATTATCGAGGGATGGCAATCCTGAGGTGTCTTAGCTAAGTTAGCAACTATGACCCAGAGTTCTGAATGACTAACTAGAGGCAGATCCCAACAAGTAATAAAGTCGTAGAAAAGTACAGCACAGAAACAGGCCCTTTGGCCCATCTAGCCTGTGCTGGACCATTTAAACAGCTTAGTCCCACCAGGACCATAACCCTCCATACCCCTGCCATCCATTTACCTGTCCAAACTTCTTTTAAACATTGAAATCGAGGACACAAGCACTAGTTATGCTGGCAGCTCGTTCCACACCCTCACATCCCTCTGAGTGAAGAAGCTCCCTCATGTTCCCCTTAAACTATTCACCTTTCACCCTTAACCCATGACCTCTGGTTGTAGTCCCACCCAACCGCAGTAGAGAAAGCCTGCTTGCATTCACCCTGTCTACACCTCTCATAATTTTCTTCTACCTCGATCAAATCTCCCCTCAATCGTCTATGTTCCAAGGAATAAGTTCCTAACCTATTCAATCTATCCTTATAACTCAGGTCCTCCAGTCCCAGCAACATCCTAGTAAATTTTCTCCGTACTCTTTCAACCTTATTTTCCTCATTCCTGGAGTTCGATGACAAAAACTGCACGCAACACTCCAAATTAGGCCTCACCCATGTCTTACAAACATTCAACAACATCCCATCTTCTGTATTCAATTAATTTGCGCAAGACTGGAGTGGCTGGTGATCTCTGGTTGGAACTGCTCACAGCATCCCGGAGGAGAGGCACCGAGCAGTACTAACCGCCGCCCGACAAGGAAGGAAAGGAGTAGCAGCGGCTCCACTTTCAGATCCAGCAGCGTTTTCACGTCCTTGTCGTGGACATCTCCGTTGCTCACAACTTGGACTCAGCAGCCACCCTCGAACACACAACTCAACTGCACAAATCTAACCGTCGTCGTTGGAAACAACGGACAACCAACCAATCAATTTGGCACAACATTGTTTACCGACAGGACTGTACCTGTTCCTGTGCTGGACTGCTCTGTGTTCTATGGTCCTTGGTCCATAGACCACAGAACACTCGCAATTCAGTACAGATGTACCATGGAGAGCATTCTAACTGGCTGCGTCACCATCTGGTATGGCGGGGGGTGGGGGGTGGGGGGCTATCGCACAGGATCAAAGTAAGCTGCAGGGAGTTTTAAACTCAGTCAGCTCCATCATGGGCACCAGCCGCCGTAGTAACCAGGACATCTTCAAGGAGCAGTGTCTCAAAAAGGTGGCGTCCATTATTGAGGAGCACCATCACTCAGGTCATGCCTTGTTCTCATTGTTACCATCAGGGAGGAGGTACAGGAGCCTGAAGACACACACTCAACAATTCAAGAACAGCTTCTTCCCCTCTTCCATCAGATTCCGGAATGGACTTTGAACCCATGAACACTACCTCACTACTTTTTTATTTCTATTTTTGAACTACTTACTTAATTTAACTATTTTATATATACTTACTGTAATTCACATTGTTCCCCTCTATTATTATGTATTGCATCGTACTGCTGCCACAAATACAACAAATTTCATGACACATGCGGGTGAGAACAAACCTGAATCTGATTCTTCCTGTCTTTTTCTTTAGTTTCTCTGCAATCTGGGCATCGCAGGCAAGGCCAGAATTTATCGCCTGTCCTGATCTTTACAGTTCAGCTGTAAGATCAGGGTTCAGTTACTGCCACTGTCTACAAGGAGTTTGTAGGCTCTCCCCACGGCCACGTGGATTTCCTCCAGGTGCTCCGGTTTCCTCCCACATTCCAAAAAGATGGATGCGTTAGGGTCAGCGAGCTGACTGCGTGCTATGTTTGTGTCAGAAGTATGACTGCTCCCTCCATCCCCCCCTCACACCTTCGGACTGTGTTGGTCATTAATACAAAAGACGCATTACACTGCATGTTCTGATGCACGACAAATGAAATTAATCTTTATCGATGATCTGTGTGATGTCCTTAGATACAGGAATGGAATTAGGCCATTTGGTCCGTTGAGTCTGCTCCATCATTACATCATGGCTGATCCATGTTCCCTCTCAGTCCCAGTCTCCTGCCTTCTCCCTGTATCCCGCCGTGCCCTTCATGTTCTGCCAGACAACAGTGCAGAGAGTGCAGGTTGCTACCCTACAGCTACGGATTATCTTTCCTCCTTGAGTACTCCTGTTTCTGACATCTTAACGTGCCCAACCCACGGTGCGTTCTGCTTCCAGGGCTTGTCGAGACTTGTCACCTCATTCCTCAGACAAAGGTGAGAAGCCACGCATTCCTTCCCTTTGGTAGTGGAGACTGGGTTGTTGAAGCAGGCTTAACTCTCTCCAAGTGAAGGGCAGTGGTGATGCTTCTCCGCTGACTGTTTATTCCTCTCCATAGACGCTGCCTGACCTGTTGAGTTCCTCCAGCATTTTGTGTGTGTTTTTCTCTCCAAATGTACAGTCCTCACTCAGGGCCTCCCAGTTGAATGTAAGCCCACCTGCCCCCCACCCAATCAGCCCCTTTGGTTGTTTCCTGGTGCACGTGGAGTCAGAGCACTGGGCCTTACACTAGGGTTCGGCTCTCCACACACCCTGAGGGAACTACCTACGTGATGGGTTGGATTCTTATGGAACAGTTGGTGTCAGGATGGGCCGGACCTTATCCAACTCAGGGAGATTTCCTTTTGGATCTTCTGTTCTTGGGTTACATCTGAGCCACTGTGTAATGGAGCAGTTCCTTCTACAGATATGGGTGGATTGGTTATGGAAAAACATTAAGACCTCAGAGTGAGTCAGGTTAGGGAAGGTCATGGTCGGGTCAAAATAGGTCATGGTCAGGTCAGTATAGGTCATGTTCAGATGAAAGAAAGTGATGGTTCGGTCAGGATAGGTTATGGTCTGGTCAATATAGGTCATAGACAGGTGAAGATAGGTGACGATCAGGTCAGGATAGGTCATGATCTGTCATGGTTAGGTCAAGAAGGTCGTGATCAGATTTAGGGTAAGTTGTTGACAGGTCAGGGTAGGCCTTGGACTGATCAGGATAGGTTGTGGACAGGTCAGAAATGTCATGGTCAGGTCAGGATAGGTTGTGGACAGGTCAGAAAGGTAATGGTCAGGTCAGGATAGGTTGTGGACAGGTCAGAAAGGTCATGGTCAGGTCAGGATATGTCGTGGACAGGTCAGAAAGGTAATGGTCAGGTCAGGATAGGTTGTGGACAGGTCAGAAAGGTCAGGGTCAGGTCAGGATATGTCGTGGACAGGTCAGAAAGGTCATGGTCAGGTCAGGATAGGTTGTGGACAGGTCAGAAAGGTCATGGTCAGGTCAGGATAGGTTGTGGACAGGTCAGAAGGATTGTGGTCAGGATAGATCTTGGTCAGGTTAAAGAAAGTCATGGTCAGGACAGGATAGGTCATAGTCAAGTCGAAATAAAAATCAAAAATTGCTGAAAGAATTCAGCAGGGCAAGTGGTATCTGTATAGAAAGAAAAGCACCACCAACGTTTCGGGTCTGTGACCCTGTTCTAATGAGAAGTCCCAAACCCGAAACATTGACTACATTCCTCTGGTCGGTATCTCTGCCTGATCTGCTGAGTATTTTTGGGATGAGTTTCGGTTGGCTGTAGTCAGGTATGGTTTGTAATGGCTCTGGATGGGATTGGCTTCAATAAGCTGTGGTCACTCTGGGTTTTAATTGGCTGTGGTCAGATTGGGGTTGGATTGGATCTGTTGGGCCAGGCTTGGTGGGGATTGGTTGTGGCCAGGCTGGGAGCTGATTGGGTGTGGATGGGTCAGGTTTGTATTGGCTGCGATTGGGATGAGTTTGGGTTGGCAGTAGTCAAGTCAGATTTGGAATGGCTTTGGATGGGATTGGCTGGATTCACTGTGGTCACACTGGGTTTGAATTGGATTGGCTGTGGTTGAGACTGGGTTTGGATTGGATTGGCTGTGCTCAGACTGGGTTTGGATTGGATTGGCTGTGGTTGAGACTGGGTTTGGATTGGCTGTGGTCAGACCAGGTTTGGATTGGATTGGCTGTGGTCAGACTGGGTTTGGATTGGATTGGCTGTGGTCAGACTAAGTATGGATTGGATTGGCTGTGGTCAGACTGGGTTTGGATTGGATGGCTGTGGTTGAGACTGGGTTTGGATTGGATTGGCTGTGGTCAGACTAAGTATGGATTGGATTGGCTGTGGTTGAGACTGGGTTTGGATTGGCTGTGGTCAGACTGGGTTTGGGTTGGATTGGCTGTGCTCAGACTGAGTTTGGATTGGCTGTGGTCAGACGGGGTTTGGATTAGATTGGATTGGCTGTGGTCAGACTGGGTTTGGATTGGATTGGCTGTGGTCAGACTGGGTTTGGGTTGGATTGGCTGTGGTCAGACTGGGTTTGGATTGGAGTGGCTGTGGTCAGACTGGGTTTGGATTGGATTGGTCGTGGTCAGACTGGGTTTGGATTGGATTGGCCGTGGTCAGACTGGGTTTGGATTGGATTGGCTGTGGTCAGACTGGGTTTGGATTGGATTGGCTGTGGTTGAGACTGGGTTTGGATTGTATTGGCTGTGGTTGAGACTGGGTTTGGATTTGATTGGCTGTGGTTGAGACTGGGTTTGGATTTGATTGGCTGTGGTTGAGACTGGGTTTGGATTGGATTGGCTGTGGTCAGACTGGGTTTGGATTGGATTGGCTGTGGTCAGACCGGGTTTGGATTGGATTGGCTGTGGTCAGACCGGGTTTTGATTGGATTGGCTGTGGTCAGACTGGGTTTGGATTGGATTGGCTGTGGTCAGGCAGGGTTTGGATTGGAATGGCTGTGGTCAGACTGGGTTTGGATTGGATTGGCTGTGGCTGAGACTGGGTTTGGATTGGATTGGCTGTGGTCAGACTGGGTTTGGATTGGATTGGATTGGCTGTGGCTGAGACTGGGTTTGGATTGGATTGGCTGTGGTCAGACTGGGTTTGGATTGGATTGGCTGTGGCTGAGACTGGGTTTGGATTGGATTGGTTGTGGTTAAGACTGGGTTTGGATTGGATTGGTTGTGGTTAAGACTGGGTTTGGATTGGATTGGCTGTGGTCAGACTGGGTTTGGATTGGATTGGCTGTGGTCAGACTGGGTTTGGATTGGATTGGCTGTGGTCAGGCTGGGTTTGGATTGGATTGGCTGTGGTTGAGACTGGGTTTGGATTTGATTGGCTGTGGTCAGGCTGGGTTTGGATTGGATTGGCTGTGGTCAGGCTGGGTTTGGATTGGATTGGCTGTGGTCAGGCAGGGTTTGGATTGGATTGGCTGTGGTTGAGACATACACCTTGGAATTGACACAATCCTGCAAACCCGGTGAGTACCGGCACACATCAGGGATCTCTAATAAAGACTGACGTGATCCAGGGAACCATATATATACAGTAGGAACATGCTGGAAATAATAACATAATACTGGGAATAGCTTATAAGTATCTACATTCTCCCAGAAAACTCCATGTGATTGCTGACAATTGTTCAAGGACATCCTGTCAATACCAATAATCTTTCAGCGGCTTTGTGTAAGTATTGTGAAACAATCCAGGAAACATCCTGTGTGTACTGATACATCCTCAAACATACCCAGTAAATACTAAACAACTCCTGAGAATATCCATGCACTGCCCAGAACTCCAGGTAAATGCTGAACTAGCTATTATTCAATATACGTAATTGATTTACTTGTTTAATTTATTATTATTATTATTATTTAATTTATTATTATTATTTTCTCTGATAGATTATGTATTGCACTGAACTGCTGCTGCTAAGTTAACAAATTTCATGTCACACGCCGGTGATAATAAACCTGATTCTGAAATCGTAAAACACTCCTGGCAACTCTGTATAAGTACTGGCGGACGCCCAGGAGCTCCCTAAAAACAATGGAATTTTTCCAGTAGAGCAGAGGAAAAATATACAAGTTCCCAGGAACAAGGTCGAAGCACACCAAGGAACCCTCTGTAAATGCTGATAACATTCCTTCGAATTCCTTGAGATTGCTGGCAGCCTCCGGGGAACTCCCTTTAAATGTTGCTGTTCGTTTGTTATGTGCCGTGTCGTGCTGTGTCATATGACATCATCATGATGAGTCGTGTTGTATGACATGGACAATCATGGTCTTTCCATGACCATGATTGTTCTTGGCAAATTTTTCTACAGAAGTGGTTTGCCATTGTCTTCTTCTGGGCAGTGTCTTTACAAGAGGGGGTGACCCCAGCCATTATCAATACTCTTCAGAGATTGTCTGCAAACAACAGGAATTCTGCAGATGCTGGAAATTCAAGCAACACACATCAAAGTTGCTGGTGAACACAGCAGGCCAGGCAGCATCTCTAGGAAGAGGTACAGTCGACGTTTCAGGCCGAGACCCTTAGTCGTGACGAAGGGTCTCGGTCTGAAACGTCGACTGTACCTCTTCCTGGAGATGCTGCCTGGCCTGCTGTGTTCACCAGCAACTTTGAAGAGATTGTCTGCCTGGTGTCAGTGGTCGCGTAACCAGGACTTGTGATCTGCACCGGCTGCTCATACGACCGTTCACCACCTGCTCCCATGGGTTCACGTGACCCTGATCGGGGGCTAATCATGTGCTACACCTTGCCCAAGGGTGACCTGCAGGCTAGTGGAGGGAAGGAGCACCTTACACCTCCTTTGGTAAATGTTGTCAGATTCCAGAAAATTTCCTGTCAACGCTGACAAGCTTCTTGGAAAACTGAATATCGAACCCCTCCCCACCACCCCCAGATTCATTTTCAATGGTGAAAGTGACTAGAAATTTCTTGTAAGCACTTGTGGGATCTTCCCACAAATAATAATAATTGTCAGGAATCCTTTGTACACTTTAACAGGAAATCCTAGTAAATAGAGGCACATTCCTGAGAAATGACAGTAAACATTAAAATATTTCTAGCAATTCCCTGTGAACATTGACACACTCCATATAATTACTAGCACAAGTTTTGAAAATAATATCACACGCTACAGAGATCTCCATCTAAAACACTTCTAGTGACACAGTTAATATGACCACTGCCTCACAGTGCCAGAGACCTGGGCTCATAGAGACACAGAAAGTGAACCTTCAGCCCGTCACATCTATTCTGAAGATCATCCCCTTCTATATTAATCATAGTCATACTTTATTGATCCCGGGGGAAATTGATTTTCGTTACAGTTGCACCATAAATAATAAATAGAAATAAACCATAAATAGTTAAATAGTAATATGTAATTTATGCCAGTAAATTATGAAATAAGTCCAGGACCAGCCTATTGGCTCAGGGTGTCTGACCCTCCAAGGGAGGAGTTGTAAAGTTTGATGGCCACAGGCAGGAATGACTTCCTATGACGCTCTGTGTTGCATCTCGGTGGAATGAGTCTCTGGCTGAATGTACTCCTGTGCCCACCCAGTACATTATGTAGTGGATGGGAGATATTGTCCAAGATGGCATGCAACTTGGACAGCATCCTCTTTTCAGACACCACCGTGAGAGAGTCCAGTTCCATCCCCACAACATCACTGGCCTTACGAATGAGTTTGTTGATTCTGTTGGTGTCTGCCACCCTCAGTCTGCTGCCCCAGCACACAACAGCAAACATGATAGCACTGGCCACCACAGACTCGTAGAACATCCTCAGCATTGTCCGGCAGATGTCAAAGGACCTCAGTCTCCTCAGGAAATAGAGACGGCTCTGACCCTTCTTGAAGACAGCCTCAGTGTTCTTAGACCAGTCCGGTTTATTGTCAATTCGTATCCCCAGGTATTTGTAATCCTCCAATATGTCCACACTGACCCCCTGGATGGAAACAGGGGTCACCGGTACCTTAGCTCTCTTCAGGTCTACCACCAGCTCCTTAGTCTTTTTCACATTAAGCTGCAGATAATTCTGCTCACACCATGTGACAAAGTTTCCTACCGTAGCCCTGTACTCCTAATCCTACCTATCTACACTGACACCTCATCCCTTTGTCGAGTATTTCTCCGCTGATCTCACAAAGCACAATACCAACACTGAGTGCTTCTTTATCTAGTCCCTCTATTTCTTGCAAGGGGAAAGTTCCTCTCCACTCCCACTAGGGAAGGTAGGAGACTTTTACAAAGCACTCTTCTTGTGATCGTCAATCTGTGGTTGACACATCTCTGTTACTTCCTTATTCTTGCACAATGTTCAGTACGTTGGGTACTTGCAGTCACGTATTCCTTCGGTAAGCACACTTCCTGTAGCCACGTACGTATATTGCAACATGTTAGCTTGGCACTCTGGGACTTGTACAGCTCCATTTTGTTACGTCAAACAGTTAAAAAAAATCCAAAGTTCAATACATATCTCCACACCTTTAAGCCCTGCCTCTACCACCTCCTCTGACACTTCATTCCAGATAACGCTCTGTGTGCAAAGTGTACCCCTCATTTTCTTTTTAAACCTCATCCCTCTCACCTTCGTCATATTTCCTCGAGTTTTACAGCCTTACCATGAGAAAAGGGTTGTGCGGTGGATGTAGGTACGTCTCTACCAAAGGAGGTGTAAGGCGCTCCTTCCCTCCGTTAGCCTGCAGGTCACCCTTGGACAAGGTGTAGCACCTGTTTAGCCCCCTGATCAGGGTCACATGAAGCCGTGGGGGCAGAAGGTGGATGGTCGTACGAGCAGCCGGTTCAGATCACAAGTCCTGGTTATGTGACCACTGACGCCAGGCAGACGATCTCTGAAGAGTATTGATAATGGCTGGAGTCACCCGTCTGGTAAAGACACTGGCCAGAAGAAGGCGACAGCAAACCACTTCTGTAGAAAAGTTTGCCATAAACAATCATGGTCATGGAAAGGCCACGATCACCCATGTCGTACGACACAGCACATAACGAGCGAACAAACCATGGGGCAGTCACTGACTCTCTAAACTATCTGTGATACATGAAATTTCTAATACCTCTGTTATGTCACCATTCAGACTCTATTGATGCAGGGAAAACAATTCCAGTTTAGCCAATCTTTCCTTGTAATCCAATTCCTCCTATCCAGGCAACGTCCTTGTGAATCTTTTCTGCACCGACTTCAGCCTAATCTCATCCTTTCTGTAGCATGGCAACCAGAAGAGCACGCAATGGCACTCCCTTCAAGAGGACTAAGATATAAAGGTATGGTTGTACTGCTGAGGCTTTAGAAGGCGTTGGTCAGACTGCACTTGGAGTATTGTGAGCAACACACACAAAATGCTGGGTGAGCTCAGCAGGCCAGGCAGCATCTGTGGAAAAGCGTAGAGCTGACGTTTCAGGCCTACACTCTTCGGCAGGACTGGAGAAAATAAAAGACGAGGAGTCAGATTAAGAAGGTGGGGGAAGGGGAAGAAGAACACAAGGTGATAAGTGAAACGTGGAAGGAGGAGGGGTGAACTAAAGAGCTGGGAAGCTGATGGGTGAAAGAGATACAGGGCTGGAGAAAGGGGAATCTGCTAAGAGGGGGCAGAAGGCCACGGAAGAAAGAAAAAGACGGAAGAGCACCAGAGGGAGATGTTGGGCAGGTAAGGAGATAGAGTGAGAAAGGGTAGTGGGAATGGGGAATGGTGAAGGCAGGGACACATTCTGGAAGTTCGAGAAATTGATATTCATGCCATCGGGTTTGAGGCTACCAGGACAGAATACAAGGTGTTTCTCCTGTAGCCTGAGTGAGGCCTCATCGCGACAGTGGAGGAGGCCGTAGACTGACATGTCGGAATGGGGGGACATGAAGTGGAATTAAAATGGGTGGCTGCTTTTTCTGGCGTATTGTGAGCAGTTTTGTGTCCCGTGTCTAAGAATGGATGTGCTGGCATTGGAACAGGAACAGAGGTGGTTCACGGGAATGAAAGGATTAACGTTTGAGGTGTATTTGAAAGCTCTGGGCCTGTACTCACTGGAGTTTAGCAGAATGATTGGGGATTTCATTGAAAACCTGCTGGATAGCGAAAGGCCTCAACAGAGTAGATGTAGAGAAGATGCTTCCAATAGTGGGCGAGTTTTGGACCAAAAGGTTATCACCTCGGAGTACAAGGACATCCCATTAGACCAGAGGTGAGGAAGAACTTATTTAGCCAGATTGTGGCGAATCTGTGGAATTCGTTGCCACAGTCAGTGGTGGAGGACAAGTCATTGGGTGTGTTTAACACGAAGGTTGATAGGTTCTTGATTGGTTAAGGCATCAAATGTTATGATGAGAAGGCAGGAGAAAGGGGTTGAGAGGGAAAATAAAACAGCCATGATGGAATGGCAGAAAATACTCGATGGGCCAATTAAGGTCTTATGCAGTCTGTGAGGAACTGAAGATGGACACACTTTCTGAAAACAGGGTCATCAGAATTACTTGACTTCTCCCTGAAAATTCCCTGGAATGCCAACACTAACATTCTTGTGGGAACAATTTGGAAATATTTGCACCTTGCAAATATCTACACATTCTAAATACTGGCACATACCCAGGGAATGCCAGTAATATTCCCAGGAATATTTCCACATTTACTCAGCTGGGGACTCCAAATCAATACCAACTGACGTCCAGGTAATAACACACTCAGAGGAAAACCCAAACCACCCATAACAAAGTAATAGATACTGAATTCCGATAATTAGTTCCCCTGCTCCACTTCTCTCTTTTCATAGATATATAGATAGATAGATATACTTTATTAATCCCGAGGGAAATTTGGTTTCGTTACAGCCGCACCAAGAATAGAGTGTAAATATAGCGATACAAGAAACCCCAATAATCAAACACCAAAAAGCAAACTATGCCAAATGGAAAATAAGTCCAGGACCAGTCTATTGGCTCAGGGTGTCTGACCCTCCATGGGAGGAGCTGCACATTCGATGGCCACAGGCAGGAACGACCTCCTGTGCCGCCAAGTGTTGTATCACGGTGGAATGTGGCCGAAGTCCAACAGTAAAAAGTTCAATATCCAGTCTGCAAACACGTTCCTCGATCGTAATATACCCCGGATTGTACCATCCATTGTTAGCCAGAACAGTAAGCACCGAACTCCTTTACGCTTACCGCTCTCAGTGCACTCCCGGTCAGCCGGAACGGTATTACCCACCGAACTCCTCTTCTCCAAAAGTCTCTGTTGTCTCGACCCGGCCCTCTTTCCTACTCCCCATTTTAGTTCCCCTCTCAACCTTCTCTTCCCCCCTGCCCATCACCTCCCTCTGATGATTGCCCCACTCCTTACCTTTCTCCCATGGTCCACCCTCCTCTCCTAGTAGATTCCTCCTTCTTCAAAAGTTTACCTTGCCCACCTATCACCTCCCACTTCTTACCTCATCCTCCCTTCCCCACCGCCCTACCTCCCCCGTCACCCGGGCTCATCTATCGCCTGACAGCCTGTACTCCTCCCCCTCCACCTTCTTATTCCAGCCTGTGCCCCTTCCTTCTCAGTCCCAATGGAGGCACTCGGCCAAAATCGTTGAGTGTTTATTGTCTTCTGTAGATGCTGCCTGACATGCTGAGTTCCTCCAGTATATTATGCTTGCTCCTGGATGATCAGGGCTTCCCAATCTGGGATCTACGGACTTCTAGGTTAATGGTAGGGGTCCATGGCATAAGAAAAAAAAGGCTGCGTACCCGAACACATCCGACAGGAGATGCCAGTAAATACAATTACACTCATTAATCCCAACGACCATTTGAAAAGCGCCCAAGAACTCCTTGTAAATTCAGACAAGACAGTCTGAGTTTATACTGACAGACTCCTGGGATCTCCAAATAAGACCATAAGACAAAGGAGCGGAAGTTGGCCATTCGGCCCAGGAGCGGAAGTTGGCCATTCGGCCCATCGAGTCTGCTCCGCCATTTTATCATGAGCTGATCCATTCTCCCATTTAGTCCCACTCCCCCGCCTTCTCACCATAACCTTTGATGCCCAGGCTACTCAGATACCTATCAATCTCTGCCTTAAATACATCCAATGACTTGGCCTCCACTGCTGCCCGTGGCAACAAATTCCAAAGATTCACCACCCTCTGGCTAAAATAAATACTGATTCCTTTCCAAAAATGTCCTCCTCAAACTGAGACAATGCCTGGGCG
>NC_092379.1:5979927-6104927 GCF_030028105.1 Mobula birostris | reverse complement strand
TTTTGATTTCTTTTCGGGCACCCCTAATAAAGACAAAAGCACTTCCGGGACATAGCGTCCTAAGACCAAGCACAATTAAACAGGGTCTTTAACCATTCCAATCATCACAAACATATTTTTGATAAGTTTGCACTATATAATCCATTTTATTCTTACCTTCCCACCATTATCATTATCATCATGTGTCGTGTCGTATGACATGGACAATCACGGTCTTTCCATGACCATGACTGTTCTTGGCTAATTTTTATAGGGAAGTGGTTTGCCATCGCCTTCTTCTGGGCAGTGTCTTTACATGACGGGTGACCCCAGCCATTATCAATACTTTATTTATGTACGTTTTTATTTATTTATTTTGTTTGTTTGTTTATTTATTGAGATACATGCAAAATAGACCCTTCCAGCCGTTTGAAGCACGCCACCCAGCGATCCGCAAATTTAATCCTAGCCCAATCATGGGACAATTTATGATGACCCATTAACCTACCACAGGGTACATCTTTGGACAATGGGAAGAATTCAGAGGACCCTAAGGAAACCCGCACGGTCACGGGCAGACCGTGCAGACTCCTTACAGGCAGTGGCGGGAATTGAGCCCATATCACCTGTACTGTAAAGCGTTTTGCTAACGGTTATGCTACCGTGTCACCCTACTCTTCAGATACTGTCTGCCTGTCATCAGTGGTCACATAACCAGGACTTGTGATATGCACCAGCTGCTCGTACAACCATCCATTATGGCTTCGTGTGACCTTGATCGGGAGGGGTGGGGGGGGGGGTCCACCAGTTGCTCCCAAGTCTTCGTGTGATACTGATCGATGGGTGGGGCTGAGCAGGTGCTACATCTTGCCCAAGGGTGACCTGCAGGCTAGCGGAGAGAAGGATCCCTTTGGTAGAGATGTATTTCCACCCTTCCACCCCAACAGTAAGGGTTATAAATTCGTCGTGGCAATTCCTCGAGGTCGAGGATGATGGTCTTTATTCCGTTGATCTATTTATGGGCTCTCAAGTGGCTTATGAGTCCAATCTTGGCTTTGAAAGTTCTTCCGCATTCAGATGGCAGATCGGGCCTTGGTTGTTGCTGCCTCTCTTTCCATTTTCTCTCTTTTCTTCTAATTCTGCACATCTGTTGGCCTCAAGAGCTGCTGTTCCTTCTCGGATGATGGCTCGCCAGAGTTTCCTGTCCTTGGCATTAACCATCCTTGGCAATCTTAATCATTGAAGACATCTTCAAACTGCAGTGACTCAGGAAGGTGGCATTCATCACCAAGTGCCCTGAAAATCTAGGCCATGCCCTCTTCTCAGAATCAGAATGAGAGTCAGATTTAATATCACTGACCTACGTTGTGAAATTTGTTGTTTTGCAGCAGCAGTACAAAGCAATACATGATGATGAAGTGGTCCAGGAGCCTAAAGACACACACTCAGCGATTCAGGAACAGCTTCTTCCCCTCTGCCATCTGATTTGTGAATGGACATCGAACCCATGAACACCACCTCACCTGCTGCTCTTTTACACTGTTTCATTTTGTTTTGCAAATTACAGTAATCAGAATCAGATTTAATATCACCACCATATGTTGTGAAATTGAAATTTGTTGTTTTTGAATACAATGCAATACTTAATACAGTAATAATTAAAAAGCTGTGAATTAGTCATTGTCATACTTTATTGATCCCGAGAGAAATTGGGTTTCGTTACAGTTGCACCAACCAAGAATAGAGTATAAATATAGCAATATAAAACTAAAAATAACTAAACAGTAATATGTAAATTATGCCAGTAAATTATGAAATAAGTCCAGGACCAGCCTATTGGCTCAGGGTGTCTGACCCTCCAAGGGAGGAGTTGTAAAGTTTGATGGCCACAGGCAGGAATGACTTCCTATGACGCTCTGTGCTGCATCTCAGTGGAATGAGTCTCTGGCTGAATGTACTCCTGTGCCCACCCAGTTCATTATGTAGTGGATGGGAGACATTGTCCAAGATGGCATGCAACTTGGACAGCATCCTTTTACAGGATTAAAGGAAGAATATACAGGAACTATAGTTAAATTAAATATATAGAGCAAAAATAAAATTTTTTGGTGAGAGTGAGGCAGTGTTCTTGGGTCCAATGTCCATTTAGAAACCCGATGGCAGAGGGGAGAAGCTGTTTCTGAATTGCTGAGGCTCCTGTACCTCCTCCCTGATGATAGCAATGAGAAGGGGGCATGTTTTGAGTGACGGGGGTCCTTAATGATGGACTCCGCCTTTTGTCATGAAGGCCCTGTTATGTTGCTCTACATAAATAACTTTTAAAAGCTCACACCCAGGAACTCTCAGTAAAGGTTAGTAGTCTCTCAGGGAACCCCCAGTATAAATACTACCACACTACTGCTAACTCATTTTCAGTGGGAGCTTGCTGAGATGGTGACTCACTGTAAACACTGACCGAAGGTCAGGAGCTCCAGGGCAGTTTCTTGGTGCGTGTCCGTATTGATGAGGATTCCCAGAGGTATTTCTGTATATAAGGACATATTCGGGTAGCTTCCGTAGTATCCAGGACATCTTCAAGGAGCGGTGCCTCAGAAAAGGCAGTGTCTATCATTAATGACCCCCATCACCCAGGTCATGCCCTGTTCTCATTGCTACCATCAGGAAGGAGGTACAGAAGCCTGAAGACACACACTCAATGCCTCAGGAACACCTTCTTCCCCTCTGCCATCCGATTTCTAAATGGATATTAAACCCATGTCCATTACTTATTACTTATTTTTATTTCTATCTAATGTAACTTAACTATTACGCGTCGTGTGTGTGTATATATATATATATATGTATATATATATATATATATATATATATATATATACACAAACATAAACTGCAGTTCACAACTTTTTCTCCATTATTATGTAATCCGTGGGCACGTGGCCAAGTGGTTAAGGCATTGGACTAGCAACCTGAAGGTCGTGAGTTCGAGCCCCAGCCGAGGGAACGTGTCGTGTCCTTGAGCAAGGCACTTAACCACACATTGCTCTGCGACAACACCGGTGCCAAGCTGTATGGGTCCTAATGCCCTTCCCTTGGACAACATTGGTGTCGTGGAGAGGGGAGACTTGCAGCATGGGCAACTGCTGGTCTTCCATACAACCTTGCCCAGGCCTGCGCCCTGGAGAGTGAAGACTTTCCAGGCACAGATCCATGGTCTCACAAGACTAACGGATGCCTTTAATTGTGTAATGTTGTACTGCTGCTGCAAAGTCAACAAATTTCAAGATATATGCCAATGATATTTACTTCTGATTTTGCTCTACTTATTTTTAATTTAACTATTTAATATACATATGTATATATTTACTGTAATTCCATTTTTCCTATAATTATCATGTATTGCATTGTACTGCTGCCACAAAGTTAAATTTCACATTTGCTGATAATATTAAAACTGATTTTGACACAGGAGAGCCCAATAACACTGTTACACTTGGATATTTCCAGTAAACAATGCTGCTTCACTAGACGATCCCTAAACATACAGTATAGACATATCAGGATCTCCCTAAAAATACTGACACACAACTGGGATCCCTCTTAAACTAGACACTCCCAACAAACTATAAATACTGATACTCTTTCAAGGGAATGGTAGGATGGAGATACGTCTCTACCAAAGGAGGTGTAAGACACTCCTTCCCTCCGCTAGCCTGCAGGTCACCCTTGGGCAAGGTGTAGCACCTGCTTAGCCCCCGATCAGGGTCACGTGATGCCATGGGGGCAGGTGGTGGATGGTCGTACGAGCAGCCGGTGCAGATCACAAGTCCTGGTGATGCGATCACTGACGCCAGGCAGACAATCTCTGAAGAGTATTGATAATGGCTGGGGTCACCCGTCTTGTAAAGACACTGCCCAGAAGAAGGCGATGGCAGACCACTTCTGTAGAAAAATTCGCCTGAGATCATGATCACCCATGTCATATGACACCACATGATGAACAAACTCTGCCTGAGTCAGTGGTGGAGGCAGATACACTAGTGAAGTTTAAGAGACTACTAGACAGGTATATGGAGGTATTTAAGGTGGCGGCTTATATGGGAGGCAGGGTTTGAGGGTCGGCACAACATTGTGGGCCGAAGGGCCTGTACTGTGCTGTAGTATTCTATGTTCTATGTTCTATGAATAGACTAGATAATAGTAATGCACTTTTTGCTGGCCTTCCAAATCAATCTATTGACAAACTTCAACTCATTCAGAACACCACTTCTAGACTTTTAACTAAAACCAGGATGAGGGGTTATTTTATTTGGTTATTTTATTTAGTTATTTATTGAGAAATCGCCCAGAATAAGCCCTTCTGGCCCTTCTGCCGCGCCCAGCGATCCCTGGTTTAACCCTAGCTTAATCACGGGACAATTTACAATGACCAGTTAACCTGAATATAAGAGCAAAGAGGTCCTTCTGCAGCTGTACAGGACCCTGGTGAGACCACACCTGGAGTACTGTGTGCAGTTTTGGTCTCCAAATTTGAGGAAGCACATTCTTGTTATTGAGGGAGTGCAGCGTAGGTTCACAAGGTTAATTCCCTGGATGGCATGACTGTCATAGGTCGAAAGATTGAAGTGACTGGGCTTGTATACTCTGGAATTTAGAAGGCTGAGAGGGGATCTTATTGAAACATATAAGATTATTAAGGGATTGGACACGCTGGAGGCAGGAAGCATGTTCCTGCTGATGGGTGAGTCCAGAACCAGAGGCCACAGTTTAAGGATAAGGGGTAGGCCATTTAGAACGGAGTTGAGGAAAATCTTTTTCACCCAGAGAGTGGTGGATATATGGAATGCTCTGCCCCAGAAGGCTGTGGAGGCCAAGTCTCTGGATGCTTTCAAGAAAGAGATGGATAGAGCTCTTAAAGTTAGCGGAATCAAAGGTTATGGGGATAAGGCAGGAACTGGATACTGATTGTGGATGATCAGCCATGATCACAGTGAATGGCGGTGCTGGCTCGAATGGCCAAATGGCCTACTCCTGTACCTATTGTCTATTGTCTACCAACCGGTACGTCTTCGAACTGTGGGAAGGAACCGGAGCACCCGGAGGAAACCCACACGGTTACGGGGAGAACGTACAAACCCCTTACATGCAGTGGCGGGAGTCGAACCTGTGTCACCTTGACTGTAAAGTGTCGTGCTCAGCACTACGCTACTGTGCCACATCCCATCCCCACTACTCTGCACTGGCCTCCTGTATCTTTCGGAACTGGAGCTCCCTTCCTTTGCTTCTAAAGCTCTCAGTGGTTTGGGACCAGAGCACAGCACAGAACCGCTTTTGTTTGATGATCTGACTCAAACTCTCAAGTCTTCTTCCACTGCTCTCCTGAGTTTAAACAATCTGCCTCGAAAGATAATTGGCCAGTCATGTCATTTGAACTATGTTCCTAAATCATGGAAATGAATAAAATGTAAGATTTACCCTGGCTGGTCCTACTGAAGAGCCAAACCTCGCCCTTGTCTGCTTTAAATTCCATCCGCCATTTTTCCAGCTGATGCAGATTCCTCTGCAAGATATGATTGCCTTCCTCGCTGTATATTACACCCCCAACCCAGAAATTTGCTGATCCAGTTAACCACATTATCATCCAGATCTTTGACAAACAGCAAAGAACCCAGCACGATCCCTGCGTCACACCATGATGCTCACGTTTACACTTGCACCTTGTCCCACTCTAACACATTTTGAACGACATCATTTTCATGGAAAGTGCTCTATAAATAAGTTATTATTAATAGCAACGTACTCCCAGAGACTCCCTTTGAATATTGACGATTCTGAGGGATCTCCTAACACTAACACACTCCTGGGAACTGTTTGGAAAGACTGAGGAAACCTAGGGAGTTCCCTGTAACTACCGAGCAATTTCTGAAAATTCTCAGTGGAGACACTCCAAGGAACATGCTATGAATAGCGACACATTACAGGAATTTCCAAGAAAACTGACACAGATGTAGGAACTATCTGTGAATACTGATCCACATGTAGGGAGAAGGAGGTACATCCAAGGGAACACCCACTCAAATATAAAACACTCTTGGGAACTCGTTAAAATATGGATGTACTCCCCGAACTTCATATAAATACTGAAAACTGATCAAAGCTGAGATAATCTGGAATCTCTATAAAATAGTGACACGTTTTAAGGATACTCTGTAAATCCTGACAGTGGGAGATCCAAGTATATACTGCCAAATTCCTAAGAACTCCCTGGAATTATCTGGAGGGTGATGAAACTGTGGAATCCATTGCCACAGATGGCTGTGGAGACCAAATCATTGGGTATATTTAAAGTGGAGGTTGATAGGTTCTTAATTAGTAAGGGTGTCAAATATTAGGGTGGAGATACGCCTCTACCCAAAGGAGTGGTAAGGCACTCCTTCTCCTGCTGGTCACCCTTGGACAAGGTGTAGCACCTGCTCAACCCCCGATCAGGGTCATGTGAAGCCATGGGGGCAGGTGGTGGATGGTCATACGAGCAGCCGGTGCAGATCACAAGTCCTGGTTATGTGACCACTGACAGCAGGCAGACAATCTCCGAAGAGTATTTGCCAAGAGCAATCATGGTAATGGAAAGACCACGATCGCTCACATGGAATGACCCATCTTGAAAATACACTGCCTAAAAAAAGGCAATGACAAACCAGTTCTGCAAAAAATAATTGCCAAGAACGATTATGGTCATGGGAAGACCATGATCACCTATGTCATACAACACGGCATATAATGATGATGTCATAAAACCTGGCACATAATGATGATGATGATGATGTCAAAGGTTACAGGGAGAAGGCAGGAGAATGAGGTTCAGAGAGATAAGAAATCAGCCATGATGGAAAGAGGGAGCAGACTTGATGGGCCAAATGGTCTAGTTCTGCTCTCATGGAAACATACACACTCACACACACTCAGGTGATTCTTTTTACAATGTGTTGTATTGGGTTTCTTTGTTTTGTGGCTGCCCTTATTGAGACGAATCTCAAGGTTGTTAATATTTTAATATTTGATAATAAATCTCCTTCGAAGCTGAACTACAGGTGCAAACCTGGGAATACCCCAAAAACAATGATTGCAACGAAAACTGGAGAAATACCACAAACCCCCATAAACACACTCGATATTGACCCAGTCTTTTACTTCTTCTCACCTGCCAATAACTTTCTCCTAGTTCCCTTTCTCCGATGGTCCATTCTCCTCTCCAATCAGATTCTTTCTTCTGCAGCCCTTAACCTTTCCCACACTCCTGCCTTCACCTCTCACCTTCCAGTTATCCTCCTTCCCCTCCCCCCACCTTCTTATTCTGGCATCTCCCCCCTTCCTTCTCAGTCCTGAAGAAGGGTCTCGGCTCTAAGCGTCGAATGCTTATTCTTTTCTGTGGTTGCTGCCTGACCTGCTGAGTTCCTCCGGCATTTTGTACGCGTTGTCCTCTAACAAAGTTGGTGAAAGACAGCAAGTTCTCTTCCAGCACTCATTCCAAGACGACTAGAATATGAAAGCAAGGACGCAATGCTGAGGCTTCATAAGGCATTGGTCAGACCGCACTGTGAGCAGTTTTGGGCCCTCTATCTAAGAAAGGATGTGCCAGCATTGGAGGCGGTCCTGAGAAGCTTTATGGGAATAATCATGTGAATGAAAGGGTTAATATATGAGGAGGGTGTGAAGAATTTGGGCTTGAACCCGCTGGAGTTTAGAAAAACATGGGGGATCTCGTTGAAACCTACTGAATATTAAAAGGCCTAGACGGGGTGAGTGTGGGGAGGATGTTTCCTATGGTGGGGGAGACCAACGCAAGAGGGAGAGACCTCACCATACAATGAGGACCATAAGACATCGGAGCAGAATGCCTGACCTGCTGAGTCCTTCCGGTGCTTTGTGTGTGTTGCTACAAATCTCTGTAAGTACTTTGCACTTCCATGAATCCCCTGTAAATATCTTACACTTTCAGGAACACACTGCATGCCCTGGGAACTCTCCGCTATTTCCAGAGTGCTCTCAGGAAACACTGAAGCTCTGTTGGACACAGTTACAGGATATCCCCCGGAGTATTAACTCACCCATTCAACACTGTGAATACTGACACAGACCAGGAGGTCCCTGACAAAGCAGACACACTTCAGGGATTTTATTACAAAATCTGTCCAATTCCTGGAAACCCTGACACACTTCATAAGTACTGACAACACTTCTGAAATTCTCAGCTAACAGGCTCCCCCGGAACATGTCGCTAATTGTATCGCATTTCCCAGGAACTCCCGTGGAAACTGGCGCACGTCTGGGAACAGGAGAAAATCTGTAGATGCTGGGAGTCCAAGGCAAAACGCAGCATCTATGGAAACGAATAAGCAGTCAACGTTCCAGCCCTTCATCAGGACTGGAGGGTCGACACACCCGGGAACTCTTTGTAAATACTGACCCACTTCAAGCAACATCACGCAAATCTGGTGGTATACGCCAGGGGACCTCCTCCCAGTCTAGGAGCACCCTGTTAGTTATTATTATTATTAAGCCCTTAACTCCGAGTGGAGTCATTGGGACGGCGTTTTTTTAGCAGGCTTTCTTAGTTTTACGGGGCTGAGTTGCTCGCTCGACACTCAACCCAGCACGAATGGAAAGCGTGCAAGGGGGCCGGCTGGATTCGAACTCTGGAGCCTTCACTCCGAAGTCCGGCGCTGATGCCGCTACTCCACCAGCCGGCATCATCCTGTTACCACACGCATGGAATTCCCATACTGGCAAATAGCTAAGGACCTCCCATAAGCAATGAGCATATCGAAGGCAAAGTCTGATAGGTTCTTGAGTAGTCAGAGATAAAGGGATACGGGGAGAAGGCAGGAGATTGGGGCTGAGAGGGAAAATGGATCAGCCATGATGAAATGTTGGAGCAGACTCAATGGGCCAAATGGCCTAATTCTGCTCCCCTATCTTATGGTCTATAAGTATTAGTTCCATTACATACTGTCTATTCTCTGTGACATACTGCAGGTAACATATGACCACACTCTCAAACGTGCTCAGATGGGGCAAACATCTAGGAACTCCATATCAATTCAGATAAACCCTGGGAACTTCCAATCAATGCAGACACACAGTTGGGATCTCTCTGTTGATATTGAGATAGATCTGGGAACTTCCTGCATGAAAGTTTCTGTCAATAATGTCAAACTCCAGGGAATCTGGAGGAAATCCTTGTAAATAGCCTAAAAGGTCTCAGATTTCCCCAGTGACACCCATAAACTCATGGGAACTCCCTGTAAATGTTGACACATTCCCAGGAATTCTCTATAGGTTGTGGCAAAATTCTGAACACACCAGCGGAGGTGTTGCGTATGGGTTTTAAGGTGTGTGGCACATTGACAGGACGCAGGACGAGGCTGAGAAGTGGCAGGCGGAATCCAACCCAGAAAAGCGTGAAGCGACACACCTTGGAAAGCCGGGCTTCCCAAAGGGGCGTTCCGGAGACCGGAGTTCAATGCCGGTGCCGGTCTGCAAGGAGTCGCTGCACGTCCTCCCTGTGGAATGCGTGGGTTTCCCCCGGGTGCTCTGGTTTGCTCCCACAGCCCAAAGACGTACCGGGGAGGCTAGTTGGTCATTGTAAATTATGCTGTAATTAGGTTTGTTGGGGGATGCCGAGGCAGCAAGGTTTGAAGAGCCAGAAGGGTCTACTCTGTCCTGTATCACTAAATAAAATAAATACCCAGCAGAGTATATAGCCAGTGTACATAAGGAATTACTGGGAACATGGAATTCCCAGTTGACTGTAATCATAGATCATTCCTGGCCATATTTTAGTTTCTATGGGGAGTTTTGCATTGTTCAAGCGTACTTAATGAAATTTCCTTGGTCTTATCAATTTTCTTGGAAGCCCCCCCAGGTCACTGAGCTGAGGAGACCAAATCATTGGGTATAGTTAAAGTGGAGGTTGACAGGTTCTTAATTAGTTTGCGCTGAGATGGGTTTCCTGGAAGTTTGTCAGTTTTTACGGGGTGCTCCCTGGAATGCGTCCGAATATAAAGTGTGCTTCTAGGAGTGGGAGGGACTTGCAAGGATTTTCCAGGTAGTTGCTTAGAGCTTGCAGGAATTGAACAGCGTTTACATGGAGTTTGTTAGTATTCAGCAAAAGTACCCATGAATGTATGATTGTTTTGGGAGAGTTCCTGGCTGTGAAACTACCCCTAAAACCCCTTGATGTTGGGTTTGGAGACTTGCGTGCCTCAATGACCTGGAGGGCTATGCTGGCTGGAGTCAGGGCTTCAAGCTTTGGCTCTCAGTCGGGTCGCCCATGCCAAACAGGTCGAAGGGTAGAGGCCAGACTGAGAGTGGTCCACTGGTCCTCCAGGTTCGGGGGTTCATCTCAGGGCTAACGATCCTGACGGGTAAAACAAAACTGTTACGGAAACAGCAAGGAAGAATCCTTCTACATCTGAGTGTGACGGTATTCCTGAGTCTCCACCCGGGACTTGCATGACTGACAGGAGTGAAAACTGAGAGGAAGCTACCGACATGACGAAGAAAGGCCCTGAACACCACCAGAGATGGAGGACCTTCATTGCTGCCCTCAATGTCAACGTAACAGACAACCTGACCGATGACCTGGCTGTGTGTTCTGTCTGTGCAGTTTGGTCCTGGGCGAATTTAATTGGAGATTCCAGCTGGCTGCCACTATTTAGAGTAGGAGTTCCCCAAGCTGAGGTCTACGGACCTCTTGCTTAATGTTGTTGCTCTATGGCATATGGCTGGGAACCCCTGGCTTGGAGAAGGTTTTCAGGAACGCATTACAGAAAGCCCCAGAAGTTGTCAGAATGTGACAGTGGTTGGAAATACCTGAGAAAGAGTCAGTATTTGTAGGGAGTTCAAGGGGGTTGGTGTATACTTACCTGACATCGATGAATGTGTTTCGATATTTACCGGGAGCTCCTCTAAGTAGTGACAGTGACTTGCTCCTCAGTAGACATAGACAAAGTTCTAAATGGGCAACAAGTTCAGAGATCGGAGAGACTGAGTAGGTGGTGAGGAAGGCAAATGCAAAGTTAGCATTTATCTCGAGAGCACTATGATATAAAAGCAAGGATGTAATGCTGAGGTTTTGTAGAGCTTTGGTCAGACTGCACTTGGACTATTGTGAGCATTTTTGGGTCCCTTATCCACGAAATAACATGTTGGCATTGAGGAGGGTCTGGGGAAGTTTATAAGAATGATCCCAGGCATCTGTTAGTCTTGCAAGACCATGGATCTGCGCCTGGAAAGTCTTCACTCTCCAGGGCGCAGGCCTGGGCAAGGTTTTATGGAAGACCAGCAGTTGCCCCTGCTGCAAGTCTCCCCTCTCCATGACACCAATGTTGTCCAAGGGAAGGGCAATAGGACCCATACAGCTTGGCACCGGTGTTGTCGCAGAGCAATGTGTGGTTAAGTGCCTTGCTCAAGGACACAACACGTTGCCTCAGCCAAGGCTTCGAACTCACGACCTTCAGGTCGCTAGTCTAATGCCCTAACCACTTGGCCACGTGCCCGGGAATGAAGGGGTTAATATATGTTTGCAGGCTCTGGGATTGTACTCGCTGGAGTTTAGGAGAATGATGGGGGATCTCACTAAAACCCGACAAGTGTTGAAAGACCTAGACAGAGTGGATATGCAGAGGATGTTTCCAGTAGCGGGGAAGTCTAAGTCCAGGGGGCACAGCTTCAGAATAGAAGGACCCCATTCAGAACAGAGATGAGGACTAATTTTTTTTAGCCAGAGGGCGGTGGATCTGTAGAATTCATTGCCGCAGGCGACTGTTTAAGCCACGTCATTGGGTGTACTTAAAGAGGAGGTTGATAGGTTCTTGATGAGTAAGGGGACCCAAGGTTTTGAAGAAGACACGAGAATGGGCAGGAGAGGGAAAATAAATCAGGCTCGATGGGCCGAATAGCCTGATTCTGCTCCTATGATTTGTGGTCTTATGGTCCAAATACTGACGCCCAACCATGACTTCCGTGTCTCCGCACTTGAAGGAAAAGAAGAAGAAGAAAGCCCTTAACTCCGAGTGGAGTCAACGGGACGCCGTCGTGACAGCGTTTTTTTTAGCGGGCTTCTTTATTTTTATGAAGCCGAGTTGCTAACGTGACGCTCAACCCAGCACGGATGGAAAACGTGCAAGGGGGCCGGCTGGATTCGAACTCAGGAGCCTTTGCTTCGAAGTCCAGTGTTTGAAGGAGCTACCCATAAATAAAGGCAGATGTGCAAGAACACCTGATCAGGACTGACAAACACCAGAGACCTCCCTATAAATAGCAATATATGCCTAGGAACTCCCCAAAATTACTGCTGAATGACTTAGAGCTCAGTTGTGGCACATTCCTGGAATCTCGCAATACATACTACACGTTCCTGTAAACACCAGCAAACCCTTGGGTATCAAGTAAACATGGGGACAACGGTAATTTTTGCAACATTCATGGCAAGTCCCTGTAAATACCTCTAACATCTCAGAAGCACTTTGTAAACATTGACACTTTATGAATGCTCACTATAAATTCTGCCACAAACTTGGAATTTCCTTTAAGTGCTGACACACAGTCCGTGAAGAGGACAAATTTCAGGTTGTACACTGTAAACATACTCTGATATTAAATGTACTTTGGAACACAGGGGAACACCTTGTAAATATTAACACATTCTCGGGAACTCCTGGTGAATACTGACACAATCAACCAAAAGACGTTCCTACAATTGATAACATCCTGGAGGGAAATCCCTGGAATAGTGTCAGACTCCGAGAAATCCCTTTGTATGCCGAATCACACTAGTGTATCACACACACCAGGAAATGCTGGTTAATTTGGGGAGCCAAGGTGGTGTAGTGGTTAGCATGACACTATTACAGCTGTGGGTGGTTCCTAAGGTTGTCATAGTCGACGGTGGTAGTGGGGAATAAGCTCCCACTACCTATAAAGTGCTCCAAATGGCGTGCGACTCTAACAGCCCCTGACAACCAAGTCCAACTCTTGGCCTTCACGTGTGGTTTAGCTACTAGGCCCGGTGGAACTGTTTCTACTGACAGGAGAAGGGGCAAAGGCGAACCACTCATGCTTCAAAACCAGTTGCTTCGGGCAGGTGGGGCTCGACAGCCTTGTACGGCAGCCTGCCTAGGAGTAGGAAAACTCTGATCGTAAACCTCCACTACCTTGACGCCATGTGTGGTGCGTGGCCAAGTGGTTAAGGCATTGGACTAGCGACCTGAAGGTCATGAGTTCGAGCCCCGGCCGAGGCAGTGTGTTGTGTCCTTGAGCAAGGCACTTAACCACACACTGCTGCAGCCCACCCAGCTGAAAACGGGTACCAGCAAAATGCTGGGGGTTAACCTCGCGGTAGACCGGCGTCCTATCCGGTGGGGGGGGGGAGTCTCGTACCCTCAGTGGCTTCACGCCATGGAAACCGGCATAAGCACCAGCCTGATGAGCCTATAAGGGTCGGGACAGACTTTAACTTTTTTTTTAACCTTGAAGCCATACCCATCCATGGGAAAGGCTTTGGGAGTAAACCCTGAGGAAGTAATCTGGAGCCAGGGTCCCTGAGGCAGTTTGATGTTGTTTACAACTTCACTCTGGCAACCTCTGTGACGACACTGGCTCGAGCTGTATCGACACTTGCCCTTCCTTTGGACTACGTCAGTGCCGTGGAGAAGGGGAACCTGCTGCATGGGCAACAGTCGGTTCTTCAAACTTCCCACCCAGGCTTGTGCCCTGGAGAGGACACAGTCCACCAGAGGCACAAACCTGTGATCCCTGGGATCGACAGCTGCCTACCTATCACAGTTTGGGGTGTTCTGGAATTTGGAGTTCATCTCCAGCACTGTTCTGTGAAGAGTCGCTATATGTCCTCCCGTGGAATGCGTGGGTTTTCCCCGGGTGTTCTGGTTTCCTCCCACAGTCCGAGGACATACCAAGTAGGCTAATTGATCATTGTAAATTGTCCCATAATTAGGTTAAATTGGGTTTGCTGTGATGGCATGGCCTGATGGGACTACTCCATGATAGACAGATTGGATTAGGGTAGATAGATAGATAGGTAAGAGATAGATAGTCAGCTAGACTGATGGATAGATAGATAAATAATAGACAGATATCGGTAGATAGACAGACAGAAAGAGATAGAAAGACATTTAAATAAGAGATAGATAGATAGATAGATGCCTTTTCAATATTGACACATTCCCAGGAATTTCTGTAAACCTTGACTGATGTTGGAATTAGAATCAGGCTTAATATCACTGACATATGAAATCTGTTGTTGTTTGGCAGCGGTACATTGAAATATATTTAAGACAACATAAGTACCAATATAGAACAATAAATGGTTACTTTATTAGGTACAGGAATGGAACCCAGTGTGGTTTTCTGTTGCTGCAGCCCGTCCATTTCACGGTTTGCTCTCTTGTTCATTCAGAGATGCTCTTCAGCACATCACTATGGTTATCTGAGTTACTGTCACCTTCCTGTCAGCTTGAAACAGTCTGGCCTTTCCCCTCTGTCCCCTCTCATTAACACGGTGTTTTTGCCCACGGAACTGCTGCTCACTGGATATTTTTTTATTTTTGCACCATTCTCTGTAAACTCTGGAGTCCATTGTATCTAGAGAAAATTCCAGGAGATCAGCAGCTTCTGAGATACCCAAACCACCCTATCTGGCACCAACAATCATTGTATGGTCAAAGTCACTTAGATCACATTTCTTCCCCATTCTGATGTTTGGTCTGAACGACAACTGAACCTTTTGACTGTGTCCATGTGCTTTTTTTTCTGCATTGAGTTGCTGCCACATGATTGGCTGATTGGATATTTGCATTGACAAGCAGGTGCACAGGTGAACCTAATAACGCAACTCACATAAATTGCTGGAGGATCTCAGCAGGCCAGGCAGCAGCTATGGAAGAGTGAACAGTCAACGTTTTGGGCTGAGACTCTTCCTCAGTACAGTACTGTGCATGAGGCTTTGGTGTGCGTACATATATACAACCAAGGGTGCCTAAGAGTTTTGCACAGTACCACAGTACCGTAGTAATTTTACATAGTGCACTGTACAGCAACCGCAAAAAAAGAAGCTAATTTCATTACATTTATCAGTGATGATAAACCTGATTCTGATCTGGGTGTCTATTGTGAACTGAGGGTGGGAAGGGGGCAGGGAGGGGGGAATCATGGTTGGGAAAAGGGGAAGGGAGAGGGGAGGGAGCGGGAAGCACCAGCGAGACAGTCTGTAATGATCAATAAACCGATTGTTTGGAATCATATGGCCTTGCCTGGTGTCTCTGGGCTGGGTGCGTCTGCTCCCTACCCGACACTCCTTCTCTGCTACCTGCCCCATACCCCTCCCCCGGTGCTCCACCCCCATCATTCCCAACATCTGACCCACACCCCTGGCACTTCACCCTCGCCATTCCCAACATCCTTGGCTCCCGCTGGATTTACAAACTCACTCTCCGCTCCATGTTGACAAAAACAGCACTCTGCAAGAGTCTTTCGCACCATATATATATGTGTGTGTGTGTGTGTGTGTGTGTGTGTGTGTGTGTGTGTGTGTGTCTCAGACCTTTGCACGGTACCGTATATAAAATTAAATTAAATTAAGTAATCAAAAGGGACGCTAACACTTGCCTGGGAGCTTTCAATAACTACTGGCATGTCCCTGGGTCTCCTAGTCAATGTTCATACACACCTGGGAATTCCTCAAAACACACTTGGACGCTGCCTATATGTCCTCATATCCTCCTGGGAAATCTGCCACCAACCCGGTAATTGACGCAAAATGAGTTTTTGCATAAACTCAGTATGCTGACGGTACAGGGAATCTCACAGGAGCTCCATCAAAACCCTGTGATGCTCTCCCAGGAGCATCCAGTCTGTACTGTCACACTGCAGAGCATGCCGAACAAACATAATCTTGTTCTAAGTACAAACGCACTGCTGGAAAAATCACTGACACATTTCGGGGCAGTCGTGATAAATACTAACCCACTCCTGGGAAGTTAGTATAAACACAGTCGCACTCCAGGAGCTGCCTTTAAAACACTAACAGCAGTCCTGCGAAAGGGATGACTCAACCACAATAATCATCCCTAAACATTGACCCATTGACAGGAGCTCCCAGTAAATACTGATTAACCAATAGGATCTCCCAATCAGTATTGACCTCACCAAAATAATAATACACACTGAAATCTATTGATTATTGTAAGGTCTGAGCAGAATAGACGTGGAAGAGATGGCTCCGTAAGTGGGAGTCAAGTCAATGCCAATTCAAAGTAAATTTATTATAGAAGTCCATAGATGTCACCTTATACTACCTAGAGATTTGTCTTATTGCAGGCATTTACAGGAAAATAAAGAAATACAAAAGAACTTTGGAAGGTGGGGGCGTATGGGATCTGAGGGCACAGCCTCGGAATTAAGGGACATCCCATTAGAACGGAGATGGGGAGGAGCTTTTTCAGCCAGAGGGTGGTGAAACTGTGGAATACGTTGCCACAGAGGGTGGTGAAGGCCAAGTCATTGGGTGTATATGTAAGGTAGAGATTAAGAGGTTCCTGATTGATGATGGAGATGAAGGTGAGAGAATGGGGTGGAAAAAGCATCGGACATGAATAACGGCAGTGCAGGTTCGATGGGCTGAATGACCTAATTCTGCTTCTAAGTCTTATGGTCACTCCTGAAAATGTCAAATTAGTGTGGATTTCATAAATACATAGTTAGGGGGACCTTATAAACACTGGCACATTCTGGGGACTCCCAATAAATACTCAGACACCGATGAGAACTACCAAGCATTTCCAACACACAACTTGGGATCTCTCTAAGCTCGCGACCGACTCGCGTCTTACAAAAACTGACACAGGGAATCCCTGTAAACACTGATGCGTTCCAGGGCAATCCCAGTAAATATTAACATGCTCCCAGGATATCCGAGAGAAGTTGACACACACCGTGAGGAACACTTAGTAAACACTGACAAACTTCAATGAACTGTGTGTAAATATTAACGCACCGCTGGGAACAAGCTATAAATAAACACACAACCGCATGCACCAAAAATCCCTGTCAATGCAGACACATTCGTGAGAGCATCCTGTAAAAACCAACAGACATCTGGGAGCCTGTAAGTCCTGTAACCGGTTCTTGGGAAATTCTGATCAGTACTGATATTCACTGTAAATACTGGCAAATCTGTGGGAACTCCCTAAAAATAGAAACAACAACTTCTGCAGGACTCCCTAAAAGAAATTGTCAAATTCACTGTTCAAATTCCCAAAAGTACTCCATATGAATACTGACTCACAATACAGGACACATGACATTATGCCCACGTACAGGAGCGAATATACCAGCTAGCTGAGTGGTGTCACAGCAACAACCTTGCACCCAACATCAGGAGATTGTGGACTTCAGGAAGGGAAAGACGAGGAAACACGGACCAATCCTCATAGAGGGATCGGAAGTGGAGAGAGTGAGCAGCTTCAAGTTCCTGGGTGATATGATCCCTGAAGATCCAACCGGGTCCCATCATAGTGATGCAGCTATAAAGAAGGCAAGACAGTGGCTATATTTCAAGCAACACACATCAAAGTTGTTGGTGAAGGCACCAGGCCAGGCAGCATCTCTAGGAAGAGGTACAGTCGACGTTTCGGGCTGAGACCCTTCGTCAGGACTAACTGAAGGAAGAGCTAGTAAGAGATTTGAAAGTGGGAGGGGGAGGGGGAGATCCGAAATGAAAAGTTGAAGAGCCGAATTCAAAATGATCCGCCAGTCCGCCAGAGAAAGCAGGATCTCCCAGTGGCCACACATTTTAATTCCACATCCCATTCCCATTCTGACATGTCTATCCACGGCCTCCTCTACTGTCAAGATGAAGCCATACTCAGGTTGGAGGAACCACACCTTATATTCCGTCTGGGTAGCCTCCAACCTGATTTCATGAACATTGACTTCTCTAACTTCCGCTAATGCCCCACCTCCCCCTCGTACCCCATCCGTTATTTATTTATATACACACATTCTTTCTCTCTCTCTCCTTTTTCTCCCTCTGCCCCTCTCACTGTACCCTTTGCCCATCCTCTGGGTTTCCCCCCCACCCCCGTCTTTCTCCCGGGACCTCCTGTCCCATGATCCTCTCATATCCCCTTCACCTGTCCAGCTCTTGGCTCCATCCTTCCCCCTCCTGTCTTCTCCTATCATTTTGGATCTCCCCCTCCCCTCCCATTTTCAAATCTCTTACTAGCTCTTCCTTCAGTTAGTCCTGACGAAGGGTCTCGGCCCGAAACGTCGACTGTACCTCCTCCTAGAGATGCTGCCTGGCCTGCTGCGTTCACCAGCAACTTTGATGTGTGTGGCTATATTTCATTAGGAGTTTGAGGAGGTTTGGTTTGTCACTTAAATCACTCAAAAACTTCTACAGATATACCATGGAAAGGATCCTAACTGGTTGCACCACCACTGGGTGTGGAGTAGGGGTGGGGTTGCTACTACACAGGATCGAAAAAAGTTGCAGAGTGTTGTTAAGTTAGCCAGCTCCATTATGGGCACTGGCCTCTACAGTATCCAGGACATCTTCAACACGTGGTGCCTCATAAAGGCGGCGTCCATCATTAAGGACCCCCATCACTCAGGACGTGCCCTGTTGTCATCGCTACCGTCAGGAAGGAGGTACAGGAGCCTGAAGACTCACACTCAACGATTCAGGAACAGCTTCTTACCCTCTGTCATTAGATTTCTGATGGACATTGAACCCATGAACACTACCTCACTAGTTTTTTATTTCTATTTTTGCACTACCTATTTAATTTAACAATTTAATACACATACAGTATATATATTTACAGGAATTTACAGTTTTTAATAACATTATGCATTGCATTGTACTGCTGCCACAAAGTCAATAAATTTCACGACTTATGCATTAAACCTGATTCTGATTCTGATTTGGGAAATCTCAGTAAGTACTTTAGACACTCCCAGGAAATCCTTTAATTACCGACACACTCTTTGAACCTCCAAAAAGCACTGGTACACTCTGAGTTTCACTAGAAATACCGTTACAGTTCTGGATCTTAGCTACAAATGTTGAAACGCTCCTGAGAATACCTTATAAAATTCTGAAATATTCCCAATAGCAGCTTGTATTTACTGACGTGCTCTTGGGATCTCCCTGTCAGTGACAGAATCCTGAAAACTCTTAATAAATACTGATAGACTCCTAGCAAATGATGGGAGAATAGCCAGGAATTCCTAGTAAGCTCTGAGATGCCCCCTAGGAGTTCCCTATCAGTAGAGTCAGACCCCCTGTAGATGCTGAAGCATTCCCAGTAAATCAGTGTAAACACTGACTGACACGCGCCTGGAACTACCAATGAAGAAACTCAAGAGTCAAAGTCAAAGTCAAAGTTTATTGTCATGTGGACAAGTATGTGTAATGAACAACTTACTTGCAGGAAAATCCAATTCCTCCCCGGGATCAATAAAGTATGACTATGACTATCTCGGGCATGTAGCATAATATAATCAGATATTGTAACTTCAAAACATTAAACTTATTCAAAGGAAGACTCGGGAGTCCGAAACGAGGGTCTAACTTCGTGTTTACTTTAAGCGAGGCGCACACGTGTCACGTGGTACCATGATGTTGTATGACATTCACTTATTTTTACATATAATGCTTAATGAATTATTTAAACAAACAGGAATACTTAATCAACCAATATATATACTCAATTACTCAAATATTACTGAAGTATTAAACACTGACAAATCTGCAGGAACTCCCAATCCATAAGGATGCGTAGCCTTGCAATCATACAAAAAATCTCTTTCTCTCTCACACATACACACACAAAACACAGACTCTCCAGTAAAAACTGACACAGATTTGGGAACTTCCTATAAATAACGACAAACCAGCTGGGAATACCTTTAGATCCCAACATACTCCCATGAACTTCCATAAATATACAACAGCAGCAATATTTCATTAGGAGTCTTCAGGAGAACTGGGACGTCACCAAAGGCATTCACAAATTTCTCCAGCTGTACTGTGCATGACCGTCTGGTATGGAGGGACCTTGCAGAGGATTGGAAAAAGCCAGTTCCATCATGGGCACCAGCCTCCCTAGCATCCAGGGCATCTTCAAAAGGCGATGCCTCAAAAAGGCAGCATCTATCATTAACGACACCATCACCCTCTTCTCATTGCTACCATCAAGGAAGAAGGAGAGGAACCTGAAGATACACACTCAATGTTTCAGCAACAGCTTCTTCCCCTCCGCCATCAGATTTGTGAATGGACAATGAACCCATGAACACTACCTCAGTTGGGATTGGTGAGGATTAGAGTGCCGCAGGAGTGGTGTGGGACAGGTGGCAAAGAAGGAGTGCCAGGGGTGGGGGAGGGGTTGGCATGGGTGCAGAGGCACCCAGTCCTGAGACGAGGTCACTTGATTCCAAACATTTGGTTCATTGATCATTATAAAACATCTCTCCCCTCTCCCTCCCCTTTTCCCAACCATGATTCCTCTCTCCCTGTCCCCCTTCCCACTCTCAGTCCACAATAGAGACCCAGATCAGAATCAGGTTTATCATCACTCACATCTGTCATGAAATTTGTTTTTGTTTGCGATAGTAATACAGTGCAATACGTAAAATTACTACAGTACTATGCAAAATTCTTGGGTATCCTAATGAATACTGTGCGTGTCAGGTTAAGTTTATTGTCATTTAACTATGTATGTATATAATGTAAATAACCATATAACGTATATAGAAACAAGACATTTCTTTGAACTTGGGAGTAAAGCACAGAAGCACACATAACAAAATAACAAGCAACCATTCAAAAATAGTGAGTAACGTAATTCAAAATGTCCAGCAAAGAAGCATATTCGCTCAAAAAAAATATATATATATACGGTCCAAGACCCTGAGCGACAATGCCCAGCAGGTGATAGTACAGAATCTTGGTAGAGTACAGCCTGTCATTCCACTGCTTGAACACAAGAGGGCAGCACTGATGGGCAAGGCCAGGCCCAGGCTGAGCTCTACCACACTCAGGCACTTTTGCAACTCTCACCTGGTCTGCAGCAGCAGGCGAGCCCAAGGCTTGAGGCCTATTTCTCACTACAACTGAGGCTGCGCAGCTCCCACGTCGACTGGCCCGTCCATCTGACGAGGGTAACAGGCCTGCGGCATCGTTCATTACCTCTGTCCAACAGAGTCTTGCGATCGCAAGTGAAGTGAGCGAGCCAAGCTCCCACGGTTATACTGCACCGACTCCAATGCTTCTGAGTAGCTGGCTGCAACACGGCCTGCAGCCTCGCCAGCTCCTCGCGAGCCAAACCGGCTCCTCCGACATTCCGACCAACTCCTTTGACACCTTGGTCGGCTCCAACACCGTCACCAGTGCAGCCACTCTGATTAACAAGCAGGTCACTGACGGAGTAGCCCCGCAGTACCCGATGTTCTTGGAGTAGCATTCTCTTTGGGTCGTTGAAGAAAGCACCTCTGCTTGGCTCCCGAGATCTGCCACCTTCGACATACGCTGCCATCTTACCAGAAGACCAATCCTGGGCAAACTCATTGATACAGTTACAAAGAAGGCACAGCAGCGGCTATACTTCATTAGGGGATTTGCTAGGTCACCAAAGGCTCTCGCAACTTTCTACAGGTACGCCATCGGGAGCTTCAACGTCTGGTAGGGAGGCACCAACGCAAAGGATTGGAGAAAAGTGCAGAAGGTTGTCAGTCCAACCAGCTCCATCATGGGCACCAGCCTCCCCACCACTGGGGACACCTTCAAAATGCAATGCCTCAGGAAGGCAGCTACCATCATTAAGGAGCAACACTACATAGGACTTGCCCATGTCTCGTTATTATTCTCAGGGAGGAGGTACAGAGTCTGAAGATGCATATACAACATTTCGGAACAGCATAATCCCCTTTGCATTTTCAGAATCAGAATCCTTTATTATCGCCAAGTATGTGGACACATACAGGGAATTTGATGCCGGTTTCCCTGAGCTCTCACTGTACAGAAGCAAAAAGCAAACAAACCAATAGTGCAAATAATCGTGAACTATATACAATGAGGTCTACCTGTGTATGTACAGGTGGACTTGGTTTATAATAGACTAAAATTCAAGTGTTCATAAGACTGATGGCATACAGAAAGAAACTGTTCCTGTACCTATTTGTCCTGGCATACAGTGATCTAAAACGCCTACCAGAAGGAAGGAGTTGGAACAGGTGATGTCCAGGGTGTGATGGGTCTACAATGATGCTGCTTGCTTGCTTCCTGACTCTAGATGCATAGAAGTCCTGGATCGAGGGCAGCTTCACACCAATAATCCTTCCCGCAGCCCTGACGGTTCTTTGGAGTCTATTTTTGTCTTGTTTGGTGGCTGATCCAAACCAGACAGTGATGGACGAACAGAGAACAGACTGGATTATTCCTGAATAGAATTGAATCAGCAGCTCCTGAGGCAGGTTGTACTTCCTGAGTTGACGTAGGAAATACAACCTCTGCTGAGCCTTTTTGATAAGAGTGTCCGCGTTGGGTGTCCACTTCAGGTCCTGGGAGAGTGTGACACCCAGAAACCTGAAGGTCTCCACAGCAGACACAATACTGTTGAGTATAGTGAGTGGGGGGAGTATTGGGGGGGATTTTTCCCTTTGCATTTTCAGAATTTCCCCTTTGCGTTTTCCGATTTTCGGATTTTCCCCTTTGCATTTTCAGAACATACACAACATTGTTGAAACAGCCTCTTCCCCTTTGCCATCAGATTAGTGAACGGACAACGAACCCATGATCACTTGGCTCTCATTTTGCATTAGTTATTTATTTTACTATTTCTCATTGGAACTTATTGTAATTTTTATATATTGCACTGTACTGCTGCCACGAAACAACAAATTTCATGACAGATGTCAGTGACAACAAACCTGATTCAGAGTCGATTGTCCAAATTACTGAGTCCACTGAACATTTACAAATAAGTGACATTGCAATCATATAAACAAGCTTAAAGAAAATTAAACTACAGGAAAAATGACAATTTACATCATAATCCAACGAGGCAGATGTAATAGAGCATATGACCATAAGAAATAGGAGCAAAATTAGGCCATTCGGCCCGTCAAGTCTCTTCTACCATTTCATCATGGCTGATCCATTTTTTCTCTCAGCTCCAGTCTCCTGCCTTCTTCCTGTACCCCTTCATGCCCTGACCGATCAAGTATCTATCAACCTCTGCCTTAACCATACATAAAGATTCATTCTTCTAAATTCCAATGAATACAGGCCCAGAGCCATCAAACACTCTTCATGTGACAAACTGTTTAATACTGGAATCATTTTTGTGATCTTCCTTTGTTCCCTCTCCAGTTTCAGCACAACCTTTCTAAGATAAAGAGCCCAAAACTGCACACAACGCTCCAAGTGAGGCCTGACTAGTGCTTTATAAAAACTCAACATTACATCCTTGCTTTTATATTCTGGTCCTCAGCCATATTGCAGAACAACAGAGCAGGTATGAGGGGCTGAATGGCCTCTCATTTCTTTTACTCCTGTGTTGGACCCAGCCCATAAGTACATTTACAAAGAAAGCACATGGCACCTCTACTTCCTTACGAGTTTGTGAATATTTGGCATGACATCTAAAACTTTGACAAACCTCTATAGATGTGTAGTGGAAAGTATATTGACTGTCTGCATCACAGCCCGGTGTGGAAATACTAATGGCCTTCAATCAGAAAATCCTACAGCCAAGTCCGTCTTGGGAAAAGCCCTCCCAACCATTGAGCACATCTGCACGAAACGGTGTCACAGGAAAGCAGCATCCGTCATCAGGGACCCCCACCACCCAGAACATGCTCTCGACTGCTGCTGTCATCAGGAAGAGGGGTCAGGAGCCTCAGGACTCACGCCACCAGATTCAGGAATAGTTATTGCCCCTCAACCATTAGGTTCTTGAACCAAAGGGGATAACTTCACTCAACTTCACTTGCCCCATCATCAAAATATTCCCACAACCTATGGACTCACTTTCAAGGACTCTTCATCACATGTTCTAGATATTTATTGCCTATTTATTTATTTTTATCATTTCTTTTTCTTTGTATTTGCACAGTTTATTGTCTTCTGCATTCTGGTTGAACACCCAGTTGGCATGGTCTTTCATTGATTCTGTCGTGGACTTATTGAGTATGCCTGCAAGAAGGTAAATCTCAGGGTTGTATATGGTGACCCGTACAGTACTGTGCAAAAGTCTTCGGCACATATAAGCACGTAATTTTATGTATTACACTGTAGTGCTCCCACAAGAAAAAACTAATTTCATGACATGTGTGAGTGATGACAAACCTGATTCTGATCTGGGTCTCTATTGTGGACTGACAGTGGGAAAGGGGGAAGGTAGAGGGGAGGGAGCATGGAGCACCGGAGGCACATTCTGTAATGATTAATTAAACAATTGTTTGGGAAAAAAAATGACCTTGCCTGGTGTCTTGGGACTAGGTGTGTCTGCACCCACGCCACTCCCCTTCCCCTGGCACCCCTTCTCTGCCACCTGTCCCACCTCCCCCCACCCCCACAGTGTTCCACTCTCACCAATCCCAACATCTTTTGCTCCAGCCAGCTTTACAAAATCGCTCTCTGCTCCACATTGATAAATGCAGTATTGGGCAAAAATCTTAGACACTATGTATGTAAGACAGGGAATGTTTTCTAGGATTAAATGCCAGGAATTGTGAAAAACTGAGTTTGAATGTATTTGGCTAAAGTGTATGTAAACTTCTGACTTCAACTGTATGTGCATGCCTAAGACTTTAGCATTGTGCCACATGTACTTTGATAATAAATTTACTTTGATCTTTGAGCTTTGGTTGGTGAACAGAGATGATGATGGTTGAATGTCAAGGATGGACAGCAGGGTATTTTGTCCTCCAGCTGGACAGAATTGAGAATGCTTGAAGGGACCAGCTCCCCATCCCCATCCCCATCCTCATTCATTCTCATTCTCTCTCTCTCTCTCTCTCTCTCTCTCTCTCTCTCACACACACACACACACACTTTCAGAAGGCACAAGGATCCTCCCAGCTAGTTTGCGACTGGCCATCCAGCAAGCGGAAACAAAACAGGCAAGCGTGCCAAAAAAAAAATCCTTGCCACAGCAAATGTTTTTCTCCTTCCTTCTGAACTTTGAACTGCTCGCAGCAACACAAAGGGAACCTTGTGATGGGGGGACGGTAACAAAAGGGTAATTTAAATGTGTGACGTTCGCACACTCGTTGTCAAGGAATCCAGCCCTCGGTCACGGCGGACACTGGGAGAAGCCTAACCCGAGCAAATCGCTAGCCAGTTTCTACAGATGTACGGTGGAGAGCACTCTGATGCAGACAGCTCCACCACAGGCACAAACCTCCCCAACATCAAGGACATCTTCCAGACGCACCGCCTCAGGACGTTCGCGTAGGCCGAGTGGCACGACCACATGATCTGTGGCTTGGGTGCTCAGCAACATTCCCTCCGAGGACTTCCTTTCTCCTGAAGGGCCTTTGGCTCTTATCCATCAGTTGATTCCCATGAAGAAGGCCAATTCCATTACGCACCTTGCCTGCTCAACGGGTCTTTAGCAGGGAAAGAAGTCAGGCAAGGGCACTCTGGGTAATGACGTCAACTAACCAGTGAAAGGCCTCCAACCAACTCCAGAGAAGACAAACCTACCTCTAAAGAAAGACACTTATTAGCTGCAGAATTTCCTGTAACTAATGAATTGGTCACTGAGTCCTATGCTTGTGGTCTTCTGCTGCTGTAGCCCATCCATTTCAAGGTTTGGTGTGCTATACATTCAGGGATGCTCTTCCGCACACCACTGTTGTAACGTGTGGTTATTTCAGTTACTGTCGCCTTCCTGTCGGCTTGAACCAGTCTGGCCATCCTCCTGGGACCTCTCTCATTAACCAAGCGTTTTCACCCACAGAACAGCCACTTGCTGGATTTTTTTTTGTTTTTTGCACCATTCTCTGTAAACTCCAGAGACTGTTGTGCATGAAAATCCCAGGGGATCAGCAGTCTCCGAGATACTCACTCCACCCCATCTGGCATCAACAATCATTCCATGCTCAGAGTGACTTAGATCACATTTCTTCCTCCATTCTGAACAAATGAACCTTTTGACCATGTCTGCATGCTTTAATGCTGCCACATGATTGGCTGATTAGATATTTCCTTTAACAAACAGGTGTACAGGTGTACCTAATAAAGTGGTCACTGAGTATATTTAACGAAAAACGTTGATCTTTGATCTTTGAATGTTTCGGAGGATCTCAAATGCAGCCTGGGTTTTTTGTGTAAAGGAGGACATACAAATGAACCTACAAATTAAGAGTAGGTGTAGCCCACTAGGTCCATCGAACCTGGTCCACCATTCATGAAGTTCAACATTGAAATGACTACCATCTCAAGCCCCCATGCACATGTGGAGTGATGCTGATGGAACCTCCGTCTTGTGGCACTGACACTGATTGGGCGCAGTTTTCACTTCCTCCCCATGGCCACATGAGCTTCCCACATCCCCAAGATGCACAGGTCGTTGATTACTTGGCCAGTACAAATTCTCCCAGGAGTGTTAGGTGTGGGAGGTGTGGGGAAAATTAAGTGGGATTAATGTAAGACCAGTGTAAATAGTTGATCGACGGTCAGCATAGTCTAGATGGGCCGAAGGGCCTGAATTCATGCTGCGCTTCTCCTTGACTGGGAAAAAAGGAGAGAAGAATTTCAGCCCGAAACATTGACTGTTCCTTTTCCACAGATGCTGCCCAGCCTACCGAGCTCCTCCAGCATTTTGTGTGTGTTGCTCAGATTTCCAGCATCTGCAGGCTCTCTCTTGAGGCCTCTCACGAATGGCCCACCATTCAATTCGAGTATAGCCCAGCCACTAACCCCTCCCAAACACCACTACGGTTTAACGAGATACTGCGTGGAATAGACGGCACAGCAACCCACCAATTTAACCCTGGAATTACAAAGACCAACTAACCTACCAACCCACAGGAGAAAACCAGAGGACCCAGAGGAAACCCACGTGGTACAAACTCCTTACGTGGCAGTGACGGGAATTGAACCCAGGTTGCCAGTACTGTAGAGCGTTGTGCTAACCACTATGCTATCATGCTGCCCCATTACATATCAGTCACCTTATGTACTATGCCTAGCGTCACCTTATTGATATACAATTAGTCTATGTGTATAAACTACCTTAAGCATTCATATTTATCGCATTAGTTTTTGTTCTTTATCTTATTGTGTTTGTTTTTTTGGTGCTGCATCAGATCTGGAGTACATAACAATTATTCTATTCTGCTTTACACTAGTGCACTGGAAATGACATCAAACAATCTCCAATCTATACACCCCTGGCCTTTAACACCTCCTTGCTTATCCGGAATCTATTGATCTCTGCCTTACAAAAATTCAAAGGGTTCCATTATGACGCAGGATAACATCAAGGAGGAGGTACAGGATTCTGAAGGTGTACACTCAGTGATTCAGGAAACAGCTTCTTCCCCTCTGCTATTAGAGTTATTGAGATACTGAGCAGAACTGGCCCTTCCAGCCCTTCGAGCTGTCACCCAGCAATCACCTGATTTAACCCTAGCCTAATCACGGAACAATTTACAATGACCGATTAACCTACTAACTGGTACGTCTTTGGTCTGTAGGAGGAAACCCACGCGGACACTGGGAGAACATACAAACTCCTTACAGGCACCAGATGGGATTTGAACAATGCTATAGTTACAATGTATCTACAATGCTTCCTTTGAATTACATATAATCTTCACACACCACCTTCTATGCACCCACTCTCCAGACACCCAAAATGAATGTTAATCAGCATGGTCTGGTTTTCAAATAACTGGTGTCCACAGCTCCAGGAAAACTATTGTTCAGAGCTGCATTTTCAATTCAATCTACAATCCATGTTCAGGTCTGAGGACTGGTTGCTGGTGAAATTATATTTGCTGTATAACCTAACTTCAGAATATGCCCTAACAGAAGAGGAATCTCAATACATTCACACAAATATTCTTCAATTTTTTAAAATTTATTTTATTGTGATACAGCAGGGAATGGGCCCTACTGCCCAGCAATTCCCCCGATTTAACCCCAGCCTAATCACAGGACAATTTACAGCGACCAATTAACCTACTAACCGGTACGTCTTTGGACTGTGGGAGGAAACCGGAGCACCCGGAGGAGACCCAGGCGTTCCAGCAGGAGGACGTACAGACGCCTTACAGAGGATGCTGGGATTGAACTCTGAACTGTGGCGCCCTGAGCTGTAGCAGTGTCGCGCTAATGGCTACACCACCATTGCGCGCAAGAACAGCACCTCATCATGCATCTATCTATGTATTCACGGATACACCACCTTCGGGCCCAACGGGTCCGCGTCGCCCAATTACACCCATGGACCAATTAACCCACCAACTGATATGTCTTGGGAATGTGGGAGGAAAGCGGAGCTCCCAGAGGGAAACCTACGCAATCACAGGGAGAACGTAAAAACTCCTTATGGACAGGGGCGGGAACTAAACTTAAGTCACTTGCGTTGTATTACCATTATGCTAACAACTACGCTAACTGAACCTCAGGGGTTGTTTATGGTGACACATAGGTGGCATGGTAGTGTCATAGCACATTGGTTAACAATACAGGTGACCTGGGTTCAATTCCCACCACTGCCTTTTTTTCTGTGAGTGAGAGGGTCGGTGATTTTATTGTTGCTGTTTTTTCTGCGGGGAAGAGGGTCGGGGATTGTTATTTTGCTGCTTTATTTTTGTGGGGGAGGGGGTCAGGGATAGGTATTGTTCCTGCTTTTGCTTCTGCCGGGGAAAGGGTCAGGGATTGTTATTGTTGCTGCTTTTTCTTCTGTGGGGAGGCGGTCGGGGATTGATATTATTACTGCTTTTTCTTTGGCGGGGAGGGGTTCGGGGATTCTGAAGACCAGCGAGTTTTGTTTCTTTTTTACTTTCTCATGGGTATTCTGTGGCTACCTGGAGAAGACAAATACCAGAGGTGTAGTGTACATGCATACTTTGACAGTAAAATGAACCTTGAACCTTGGCTGGAAGGTGCTTGTGCGATATCCCCGCAACCTCTGTGCGTGGGTTTCCTTTGGGTGCTCTGGTTTCCTCCCAAGGTCCAAAGACGTACTGGTTGGTGGGTTAATTAGTCATTGTAAATTGTCCCGTGATTAGTCTCGGATTAAATCGGGGATTGCTGGGTGGCAGGGCTTGAGATGGCCGAAGGGCCTGTTCCATGCTGTATCTCAGTAAAATAAATACATTGATATTAAATTTACTTTGAATGTTGAACTATGCCCCCAAAATTCCTGCACTATTACATTTGTAATTGACACCAAATTTTTGTCCTTGCATAAAGAACAAAATTAACATCACACGAGCCGGTGATAATAAACCTGTTTCTGGTTTGGATTCGGAGATCAGGACTGCTGCTCCTGCTTTAAGGTACAGCCAGGAGAAGGCTTCAGTACAGCCAGGAGGAATCGACTTTTTCTGGGAAGCAGTAACAATTATCCTCGCTGCTCTTCCATAGCAGATGTTGTACAGGGCTGGTAATAATGCTCCATTTATAAAACACCAGGAGATCTGGCTTCCTACCAACCAGCAATAATGTAGGTACAGAGTCAGCTAAGCAAACACACAGCAGGAGAGGAGATCCCAACTGCAGGGTTCAGTCTGATGAACGCCTTTCATTCTCAGTTATCATTAGGGCTCCTATTGACTCTGCGGCGCAGGGAATTTAGATCAAACTGTATGAAGTCAGGTAGTGCACTCTGTTTGAGAGCACTCTCTTGTGAAGTGAGTGCTCAGGATTTTTTTTAATATTACTCTCACACACACCAAAATACAGTGGAACATCTTAGTTTCAATACAGATCATTTCAAAATAGAAACTCAACAAGGTACTACATATTCTTAAAAGCCTGAACAGAATACAGGATATAGTTATAGAGAAAGTGCACACGGGCAGGCAATCAGGATCATGACAAACTCGAAAAAATCTGCAGATGTTGGAAAGCCAAAGCAACATGCGTGCGCACACTCACACACACACACGTACGTACGTACGCACGCACGCACATACACACACACGCACACATACTCACACAGAGACACACACACACATGCACACATACATACACACACATATGCACGTACACACACATGCGCACACACACACACACACACACACACACGCACACACACACACACACACGCACACACACACACATACGCACATACGCATGCACACACATACACACGCACACACACAGAGTCACACACACATATGCACATACGCAAGCAGGCACACACACACATTCACACACACACACACACACACACACACATGCACGCACACACAAAATGGTGGAGGAACTCAACAAGTCAGGCAGCATCTATGGACAAGAGTAAACAGCTGACATTTCAGTCCAAGGCCCTTCACCAGCACTGGGAAGGAACGAGGAGAGGTCAGAGTAAGAAGCTGGGGGGAGGGGAGGAAGAAGTACAAGCCGGTAGGTGATGGGTGAAACCGGGAGCGGGGGAGAGGGGGAAGTAAAGATGTGGGAAGTTGAATGGTGAAAGAGATAAAGGGCTGGAGAGAGGACTATGGAAGAGCACCAGAGGGAGGTGAGGGCCGGGTAAGGAGATAGGATGAGGGGGAAATAGGAATGGGGAATGTTGAAGGTGAGGGGGGCAATTATCGGAACCATGACGATGTAGATTGTGAGGTCAAAAGTTCACCTATGACCTATGAAAGCCCCATTCAAGAGTCTTATAGAAGCCGTAGCAGTGGACATGAGCACTTTGACCCTTAGACCGCAGAGAATATTTAGGCCACTCGCTCCACCATTCCATCATGGCTGATTTATTATCCCTCTCAACCCCATTCTCCTGCCTTCTCACATTAACCTTTGACGCCCTGACTAACCAAGAGCGTATCATCCTCCACTTTAAATATACTCAAAGACTTGGCCTGCACAGACATCTTTGGAAATAATTTCTTCAGATGCTCGTCTCTCCGGCTAAAGAAATTCCTCATCTCTGTCCTAAACAGACAGACAGGTTGAATGGATGGTGAGGAAGGCAATTGCAATGTTAGTAGTCATTTTGAGAGGACTACAATACAACAGCAAAGGTGTAAGGCTCAGGCTTTATAAGGCACCGGTCAGACTGTCCTTGGAGTATTGTGAGCAGTTTGGGGCCTCTACCTAAGAAAAGATATGGTGGCGTTGGAAAGGGCCCAGAGGACGTAGACGAGAATGATTCCAGGAACGAAAGGGTTAACGCATAAGGAGCATTTGATAGCTCCCAAGAATATTCTCATGAACCTCCTCTGGACCCTCTCCAAAGCCAGCACACCTGTCCTTAGGGAAGGTGGGTGGGAAAGGTTAAGGACTGGAGAAGTAGGAATCTGATAGGAGAGGAGAGTGCACCACAGGAGAAAGGGACGGAGGACAGGCCCGGAGGGAAGAAATCAGCAGCTGAGAAGAAGTAAAAGGTCAGAGTGGGCGTGTTTGTTTAACAAAATCAATATTCATGCCATCAGGTTGGAGGCTACCCAGATGGAATATAAGATTTTGCTGCTCCACTCTGTGGGTGGCCTCATTGTGGTACAAGAGACTGACATATCAGAACGGGAACGGGAAATGGAATTAAAATGTTTAGCCTCCGGGAAGTTCTGCTTTTGGCGGATGGAGCGGAGGTGCTCGACGAAGTGATCTGCCAATGTACAACAGGTCTCACCGATATAGGGGAGGCCACATCGGGAGCACCGGACACAATAGACGGACCCCAGCAGGTTGCCTCAGCTGGAAGGACTGTTTGGGGAACACTCACAACACGCTGGAGGAACTCAGCAGGTCGGCCAGCATCCGTGGAAACGATCGGTCGACGTTTCGGGCCGGAACCCTTCATCAGGACTGTAGAGGGACGGGGCAGAGGCCCTATAGAGAAGGTGGAGGGAGGGTGGGAAGGAGAAGGCTGGTAGGTTCCAGGTGAAAAACCAGTAAGGGGAAAGATAAAGGGGTGGGGGAAGGGAAGCAGGGAGGTGATAGGCGGGAAAGGTGAAGAAGGAATAGGGGAAAGCACAATGGGTAGTAGAAGGAGGTGGAACCATGAGGGAGGTGATAGACAGCGGGGGGAGGGGGCAGAGTGACATAGGGATAGAGGAAGGGAGGGGGAGGGAATTACCGGAAGTTGGAGAATTCTATGTTCATACCAAGGGGCTGGAGACTACCCAGATGGTATATGAGGTGTTGCTCCTCCAACCTGAGTTTAACCTCATCATGGCAGTAGAGGAGGCCATGTGTGGACATATCTGAATGTGAGTGAGAAGCAGAGTTGAAGTGACCCCAGCATCTGCAAATTATTTTGTCTTTAGGACTGTTTGGGGCCCTGGATGGAGATTAATGGGGAGGGCCGTATGGACAAGGGATTCGCAGAGGGAGTGATCCTTGCAGAAAGTTTGGGGCGGGGGGGGGGTTAGTATAGATATGTTTAGTGGTAGGAAGACACTTAAGCAAAAATCAACTTCACAACCAGTGGGATTATGGCATACCTTCCACTTGTGACAAAAGAGTTGGAGTGTATGGATTTGCAAGGTCTGTCTAATCCTACTTCTCTGTCCTCTATCCTCATTCTTGGTCTCTGCATCTCCTCCAGTCAGATGTGTGATGCAAGCCACCACCTACCCTCTCAACTGGCATCACTGCCACCTGGTCTGCAGAAAGTCTGCAGATACTGGAAATCCAGAGCAACACACACAAAATGCTGGAGGAACTCAGCAGGCCGGGCAGCGCCTATGGTAAAAAGTAACCAGTCGATGTTTCGGGCCGAGACCCCGCGTCAGGAGGGTGGCAGAGATCACAGAGGGGGAGCAGCGAGAGAGGACTTCACCAAACCTCCGTCGAAGGGAAGATTTGATCTTCCTCAGGGCAGGCATCCCTCGAAGCGACTTCACAGTGGAATATAAATCACAAAGTTGAGAAAATCTGCAGGCGCCCGATGAAGGGTCTCAGCCTGAAACATCGACTGTTTACTTCCTTCCCATAGATACTCCCTGACCTGCTGAGTTCCTCCAGCATTTTGTGTCAATTATGACTAAATCTTGAGTTACACGGAAGGGATACCTTCCAAAAATATGCATAAGTTGAAATCATGTATCCTGAAGCATTAGATCCACAGAGAACAAGTGAACAGATACCAGGACACCAAGATTTGATAACCTTATTTCATAATGAAAGGTTATTTAAGCAGCAAGTACTGGATTTAATAATATTATTAAAGCCTTTACTCAGAAGTTATGACTAGATGAATTTACAAATTAATTTTATCTCAGGGGAGGAAGAGAGGCTGGCTAGGCTTGGAAGGAAGATTTGACCCTCCTCTGCTTCATACTCCTGGTCAGTTCCTTGCAGAGTTCTTCGGACCGTGAGTTAATTGAATCCCGACTCGGTTCCTGTTCATGAGAGGTGAAGGAGTTAAAGTCCCCGATCTCATCGCTGAATGCTACACAGAGGGATCATCCAAGGGTCACAGCAAGCGATAGCGATCGCTCTGCTCATCGCCACTGGATCAACAGTCAGGCCTGTCGCTTGCCGGTTGCTCTTGCTGGGAATCTATTATCTCAATTCTCTGCTCAGTCTCCACGCCCTCAAATCCCTCTCTTCCCAATCTCACAACAGCAGTGCCTCGATTGTGGAAGCAGCAGGGAATGCGTGAAGTCCAGGACGATTGCCCGTAAGAACACGAAACAGGTCTTTTTTAATGGGTTCTATTGAGTTTCTTTGAGTTTGGTGCTGCCTGTAGGAAGGAGGATTCCAAGGCTGTAACACACACAAAGTGCTGGAGGATTCAGCAGCTCAGCTAGCGTCTGTGGAAATGAATAAACAGCCGAAGTTTCGGGCCGAGACCCTTCTTCAGGACGGAAAGGAAGGGGGAAGAAAAGACAATATAAAAAGGTGGGGGGAAGGGAAGGAGGATAGTTGGAAGGTGATGGGTGAAGCTGGGTGGGTGGGAAAGGCAAAGGGCTGGAGAGGAAGGACCATGGGAGAAAGGGAAGGAGGTGAAGACCCAGGCGGAGGTGATAGGCAGGTGAGGAGGGAAAGGTATTTTTTACCAAAGGAGAAATGGATATTCATGCCCTCAGGTTGGAGGCAACCCAAAGGGAATACAAGGTGTTGCTCCTCTGGTCTGAGGGTGGCCTCACTTTGGCACAAGAGGAGGCCATGGATCGACAAGTTGGAACGGGAATGGGAATTGGAACTAAAATGCTTGTCCATGGGGGTTGTGTATAGTATACATACTTCCATAATAATTGTATTTTGAACTTCATTCAGAGATAGAATATGGTAACAGGCCCTTCTGGCCCAACGTAGCTGCACCGCTCAATTACACCTATGTAATCAATTAACCAACTAACCCATACATCTTTGGACTGTGGGAGGAAACCAGAGCACCCGGAGGAAACCCACGCGGTCACAGGGAGGATGTACAAACTCCTTACAGGCAGTGGCGGGAATTGAACCCAGGTCACTGGTACTGTAAAGCGTTGTGCTAACCACTATGCTACCTGGCAAGGGCCATAGCTTCAGCGAATACAGTCATAGAGACATAGAAACGTACAACACAGAAACATGCCCTTTGGCCCATCTAATAAATGCTGAGCCATTCAAACTGCCTACTCTCATCGACCGGCACTGGGACCACAGCCCTCCATACCCCTACCATCCACATACCTATCCAAACTTCTCTAAAATGTTGAACGGAAGCTCACATGCACCACTACCACTGCCAGCTCATTCCACACTTTCCCCTTAAACTTTTCACCTTTCACCCTTAACCCATGACCTAGTCCCACCCAACTTCAGTGGAAAAAGTCTGCTTGCATTTACCCTATCTATACCCCTCATAACTTTGTATACCTCTATCAAATCTCCCCTCAGTCTTTTATGGAATCAAGTCCTAACCTATTCAAACTTTCCTCATAACTCAGGACCCTCCAGTCCTGGCAACATCCTTGTAAATGTAGACACGAGGAAATCTGCAGATGACGAAGGGTTCCGGCCCGAAACGTCGACTGTACCTCCCCATAGATGCTGCCTGGCCTGCTGCGTTCACCAGCCCTTTTTGTGTGTGATCCTTGTAAATGTGCAGTCTTTTACTCAAGGTTAAAAAAATCAAAAACTAGGAGGGACAGGTTGAGTGTGAGAAGGGAGAGAATTAGTAGGAACCTGAGGGACAACTTTTTCACCCACCGTCTGACCAATACCATTAAGCAAGGGATTGAGAACCCCTGGTTTAAAGGTATGGGGCAAATAAGAACAAAGGGAATCACCTTAGATGGGAAGCTTGGTTGACGTGAACTCAGTGAGCCAGAAGGCATGTTTCTGTACACTTTGACGTAGATCAGTCATGATGATATTGAATGGCAGGGCAGGCCTGAGCGGTCAAGTGGCCTACTGCTCGCAATTTTTTGTGTTCCAATCGGCCACAATACAAAATCATTTCGGAACTTTCTTAGGACCTATATGAAACCACGAAAATTCTTCGTTCTCTCCAAGAGGCAGAGAAAGTGCAGAGGGGTTTCTTCTGAAGAAAGATGAGGGGTTCTGAGAACCACTTTACACTACAAGACGCTGGTTAATTCATCATGCTTACAACTGAAACACTGAGATTAACTGCTACTATTACAGATGAGGAATTTAAATTGAGTTCATTAAATAAATCTGGAAATTAAGGGGAAAAATGTGTATTTTTATCATTAAAAATACCAATTAGCTCAGTAATAGTCTTGAAGGAAATCAAAGAGTATGTTATTTAGCCCACTGTGTCTCGGCCAACGCCTAGTTGAACAATCCTGTCGCATTCTGCATAATATTCTCTGCCTAGGTGTGTCCAGTCCACATTAGGAGGCTTTGATTTGCATATTCCCCCTAACTCTAGAGGCAGAGAATTCCAAATTATCAGCGCTCTCTGCATAAAAATGATTTTTCTCACATTCACTTCCAGCCCAAAGTTTTCCCACCATCTGAAGCATCTGATAATGTGGAACAGCTCCCCTCCATCTACCCCCCGAAAACCGTCACGATCCTGTTCGCCTCTACTAAATCTCCTCGCAAACTCGTTCAGTTCCTTTCCACGCCTTCACACTTTCCCCTCTCTGCACCCTTCGTAGGGGCGAGACAGTAGTGCAAAAGATTCAGAGATCCAAACTACATTTATTATCAAAGTATGCATGTAGGATACAACCCTGCAATTCGTCTTCTCCACAGACAGCCACGAAACAAAGAAATACCGTTTGAAAGAGAAAAATCAAATCCCCAGCACGCAAAAAAAAAAAAAAACAAATCACGCAAATGGCAAAAACATCAAACCACAAAGTCATTGAGATGGCCCAGAAATGGTCGGTTTAGTTCAGTTCAGTTCAATCTAGCACTGTGTCGTTCATTGACTGTAGGCCGCAGAGCCAGTCTGCCCTGATCAGAATTGCACAAAATAGCAACGAGAAAGGAGCAACCAGAAACCAGAAACACACCATGTCGTGAACTACAGAGTCCAGTCCACAAACCATGTTGGTTAAAACTTGCCCAAGGCCCAGGACTCTGGCACCATCCTCCAGCCAGCATCAAGCAAGAGGCAGAGAGAAACCAATCCAACATTATCTGGCAGCATCGAACAAAGTTCTCTGGCACCATCTTCCAACAGTGTAGCCGTTCGCGTAACACTATTGTTCATCCATCATCGACGCCGATGAGGAGCTCGACACCATTATGATGGTGTCGAGACTAGCGCGTGATTTGGATTTAAGTGAGGGAGAGTTGCGCAGCGTCAGTCTCACTCTCTCTTCCCAATTCCCATCTGGGTCCAGTGGCAAGACAGAGTCTAGACGGCTGGAGATGGGACTAGGCGCAGTGGATGACCAGGACGTCTTCTGTGTCTTGTCCTGCTCTACACATTCCACGACGCTTGCAGAGACCGCCTTCTTGACCGTTGGACCTTCCATTGGTCTCGTCCGCTCAATCCGCCGGAGTCTGTCTTCACATGCTGGGATAGACAACTCCCTATCTCACCGAGGGTTTGAGACCCATCGGCTACCCTCACCTGGTTTAGCCGGCTTGTCGAAGCCGTTGCCCGGGGTGTGGCCGCTGTCGCATGCAAACAGCTACTGGGGAACCACAGGTGAGAGCTGAGTGTCAGGTGGAGACCAAAGGTGGACTAACCACCCTGAAAAGGACGCGACATGTTCCCCCACCAGAGCTGCTACCCCTCCCTGACACCCCATACACTATTACGGTGCCAGCAGTCCAGGTTCGTTTCCGCCCGCTGGTCTGTCAGGAGTTCATACGTTTCACCCCCCGTGATGGCGTGGGCTTCCTCCAGGAGCTCCAGTTTCCATTCAGAAGATGCACGGGTTAGTACATTAATTGGGCACACGTGTGCAATCGGGCGGCACGAGCACGTTGGGCAGGTAGGACCGTTAACGTGCTGTATCTCTAAATCACGAAAATACATTTGTTTCCTTACTCCTCCAGTTTTGAAGAAAGGTCACTAACCTAAAACATTGGCTCCTCGCTCTGACCCTCTGTTTCCAGCAGTCTAACCAGGTAGCTCAAGGAGAAACAGTAAAATGCTGAAAATACTCAGCAGGTCAGGCAGCATCATCATCCTCATCATCATCAGGTGCCGTGCCCAGTTTGAGCTTTGACTGCCATGGCCAACACACTCCTGTTTCGGGTCAAGTGGATCAATTCATTGGTATTCATTTCCAGTTCTCTGGCCGCTGTCTCCATCATCATTTGTCTTGCTTTCTTCCCTTCAATCTTTCCCATAATTACCGTGTTTTCTAACTCCTCTTTCCTAATCACATGTCCAATGAAGTCACGTTGCCTTTTCATGATCTCATACATTATTTCTCTTTTTGTGCTTGCTCTGTTCATGACATCCTCGTTAGATATTCGTTTCGTCCATGATATTCTTTGCATCCTCCTCAAAAACCACATCTCTGCTGCTACAATTCCTTTCCTCATGTTACTAGATATTAGAGACAGCATCAGCAGAGCCAAACAGAGTAAATGCCCCTTACTCTCCTCCACAGATCTTAAGCTTCTACTGCATTTTAAATTTTAATTAGACAGCTACCTGGGCAGAAAAAGCACAGACAAGCACAAGCACCTTGAAGTTGCCCTCCAAGCAACACATCAAAGTAAATTTTAATATCAAGGTACATATACGTCACCCTATACAACCCTGATTCATTTTATTACGGCTGACTAGAACACATGAGACCATAAGAGCATAAGATATCGGAGCAGAATTAAGCCATCTGGTCCAACGAGTCTGCTCCGCCATTTCATCATGGCTGATCCAATTTTCCTCTTAGTCCCAATCTCCCGCTTTCTCCCTATATTTCTTCATGCCCTGACTGATCAAGAATCTATCAACCTCTCCCTTAAATATACATAAAGACTTGGCCTCGACAGCTGCCTGTGGCCACGAATTCCACAGATTCACCACTCTCTAGCTAAAGAAATTCCTCCTCTTCCCCATTATAAAAGGACACCCTCTATTTTGAGGCTGTGTCTTCTGCTGCAAGACTCCCCCACCACAGGAAACATCTTCTCCACATGCAGTCTATTGAGGCCTTTCAATAGACCAGCTGTTACACCTTCTGTAACTAATAGAGTGGCCACTGAATGTATGTTCGTTGTCTTCTACTGCTGTAGCCCGTCCACTTCAAGTTTCGATGTGTTGTATGTTCAGAGATGCTCTTCTGCACATCACTGTTGTAAAGTGTGGCTGTTTGAGTTAAGGCTGATTTATACTTGCGTGTCAAATATACGCCGTAGCCGTGAACCCTACGCTGTATCTACGCTGAGCTCTACGCCGTAGCCTAACGTGCACCTCTCCCAAAATGTAACTATGCGTCGCGGCATCACAGTGTGATTGGTCCGTTTGGTAGCATCACATTTCCTCCTACGCTGCAATAGCTTCCCATTGGGCGACTGAAGGGCAGGGAAGGAACTCTGGCTGCAATGCTTTCTATAAAGCTTTACGGACCTCCGAAATTATGGAGGACCCTGCGCTTGACGCCAGTTTGCAGCTAGCTGCTACAGCCTGTTGACTTCCACCTGAAACTAAAACTCGAATGGTGATTGCCAGTCTCTGAGTACCAGGTGTCCCCTGCTTTCTGAACGTTCTCTTTATGACATTTCGCTTTTACGAAAGACCTACATTAGTACCTGTTTTCGTTAAGCGAAAGAGGATTTTCACTTTTTATGAAAAAAGACGCTCGCTTTAAACTTGTGTTTACCCCAAGAATGACTACCATGACCACGAAGCCTTGCGCGGGCAGGTGTGTGCGCATGCGTGACGTGCACATGCGTGTACGTAACGATTTTTTTGGACAAATCAATTTTGGCTCAAACTTCCTGATTCTGTTAAGTGAAGCTACACTGAACATACAGAAAATTCACCCTCCTTCAGTTTTAGTCGCCATTGTTTGAAGTTTGTGTTTCTTCGTGTTGAGTTTCAACACAAAGAAACTCAACACAGTGGCATAGAAACCCCATCGCCAACTAACGTTGAATTGCAGAGCGACGCAGACATACCAATGCACAGATATAAATGCTCACAATGCCGTAGCCCACTTGCGTAGGCTACGGCATAAGCTAGTATGCACAAGTATAAATCAGCCTTTACTGTCACCTTCCTGTCAGTTTGAACCAGTCTGGCCATTCTCATCTGACCTCTCTCACTACTGTGCGAGAGGGGAAGGCCCCAAATCCTTGGCTTTGCCTATTGCCTGTTGCCATGGCCGGGGTCGAAGCACTTGGCAGAGATGGTGTTCGGTGCTCAGTGTCGGAGGGCTGGTTGGAGGCTCGAAGTTTTCGCACGGACTCAACAGTCGGCTGTGGTCGGGTGCTTCCAGGGCGCTGCATCGGCAAGTTTGCGGCGCTGGAAGCTCATGGCAGGGAGAGTTTCTCCCTTCAACCGTCTGCGTGAGATGATGGGACTTTTGAGAGACTTTGAGACTTTTTTTTACCATGCCCATGGTCTGTTCTTTATCAAATTACGGTATTGCTTTTCACTGTTGTAACTATATGTTATAATTATGTGGTTTTTGTCAGTGTTTTTAGTCTTGGTTTGTCTTGTATTTCTGTGATATCATTCTGGAGGAACACTGTATCATTTCTTAATGCATGCATTACTAAATGACAATAAAGGAGGACTGTGTGTCCTCATAATCTAATCTAATCTAATTAACGAGGCACTTTCGTCTACAGAACTGCTGCTCACTGGACGTTTTTATTTCCCGGTTTTCACACCATTTTCTGCAGACTCTCAACTCTGGAGACTCTCGTGCGTGACTCTAGAACTCATGTTTTCAATATTGTTCTCTGGAATACACTGCTGTTGTTTTCTGATTCACACCCTGCTATTGTTCTGTTGATTTTGCAATATTCTCCCTCCAGGGCCATTTTGTCCTCAGGCTAAATTCCATGCTGCTCAGATGGGATGGTTTCTCATCAAGTCTCCAAGTCTTTTCACTGTTTTCCCATTCGACTGCTGAAGGAGGGGCCGTGCAGCTCCTTGATTCTGATCCCAGGTTACTTTTCTTTTCTTAATTATTTTGCAATATTGCACAGAGTAGGTCCATCTGCCCCTTCGAGCCGCACTGCCCCAGCAACGCCTGACAACCGTGATTTATTTACTTACTGCCCGTTGTGCCACTGGCGTTTGGGGCAGCAATGAGGGTCGTCCATCTCTGTCGGAGTTCAGGGCTTCCTTCATCGTGTCAGTAGCTTCCTCTCGGCTTTCACTTCTGACAGTCATGCAAGTCCCGGGTGGAGACTTGGGAATACCGACGCACTCAGATGTAGAAGGATTCTTCGTTGCTGTTTCCGTAACAGATTTGTTTGACCAGTCAGGGTTGTTAGCCCAGAGCTGAACCCCCGAACCTGGAGGACTGGTGGACCACTCTTAGTCTGACCTCTACCCTTTGACCTGTTTGGCAAGGGTGACCCTACCAAGAGCCAAAGCACAAGGCCCAGCCCCCAACCAAAATAGCTCTGTAGGTCATTGAGGCACACGAGTCTCCAAACCCTACAACAAGGTTGCGCTCTTCTTGGAAGAATCTCTGATTTAACCCTAACCTAACCACAGGACAATTTACAATGATCAGTGAACCTACCCAGTACATCTTTGGACTATGGGAGGAAACCAGATCTCCCTTGGAAAACCCACACATTCCACATGGAGGACATACAGGCTCCTTTCAAATATCCCACAAGCAACATACCACTGCCTCTGGATCCATTCTCAGCTCCCTAGCTATGTACTAAGAGAAAAAGAAAAAAAAATTACTAGAAACTTTCTCACTTACTTACTTGGAAGCTCCTCTCTGCTTGCCCAAGCCTATTGAGCCAAAGCCGGAGCACTCTAACAATGCCCCACTCCAACAGTGACCGCTCCGCTTAAATCTCATTTCTTTTTATTGGCTCTGAGCTGTTTGCTGCCCACTGAGAAAAGAATGAAAAGCACCCAAGCTCTTTTTAAACCTATGCTCGAGCTGATTGCCACCCACTGAGAAAAAAGTATATATATTTTTTTACTTAAGGATACAGTATGGTCACAGGCCCATCCACCCCAATGAGTATGCTGCCCAGTTACATCCACGTAACCAATTAACCGACTAACCCGTACATCTTGGGAATGTGGGAGGAAACTGGAGCATCTGGAGGTAATCCATGCGATCATGAGGAGAACCCCCAAACCTGGAGGACTGGAGTACCGTGTTCAGTTCCGGTCACCTCACCACAGGAAGGATGTGGATACTATTGAAAGGGTGCAGAGGAGATTTACAAGGATGTTGCCTGAATTGGGGAGCATGCTTTATGAGAATAGGTTGAGAATAGCTTAGCCTTTTCTCCTTGGAGTGATGGAGGATGAGAGGTGACCTGATAAAGGTGTGTAAGATGATAGGAGGTACTGATCGTGTGGGTAGCCTTTTTCCCAGGGCTGAAATGGCTAACATGAGGGGTCATAGTTTTAAGGTGCTTGGAAGCTGGTATAAGGGGGATGTCAGAGGTATGTTTTTCACACAGAGAGTGGTGAGTGTGTGGAATGCACTGCTGGTGAAAATGGTGGAAGCGGATACAATAGAGTCTAAGAGACTCTTAGATGGGTACATGGAGTTCAGAAAGATAGAAGGCTTTGTGGTAGGGAAATTCTAGGCAGTTTCTAGAGCAGGTTACATGGTCAGAACAACATTGTGGGCCGAAGGGCCTATAATGTGCTGTAGATTTCCATGTTCAATGTACAAACTCCTTGCAGACAGTGGCTAGCACTGGAATGGCATTACATTACTGTGACGCTCCTTGAGTCTTTGACTTCGGAACCCCGAGCTTTTGGACTGAGGCATGTCAGGAGTGTGACAGAATTGCCTGGTTTCTAAGGAATCTTGTCCACACTCGTACACGCCATCATTGCTGGAGGGCACTTCAGAGTTTTTGGGAAAATAGCCTTATTTGTCACGTGTACATCGGGACAATGATACTTGTCATTTGTGTCGGCAACCGGCACAGACTATGGATGAGCAGGGGGTGGTCTGCAAGTGTCACCATGTAACTGCCGCCAACATAGAATTCAAACCCTAACCTATGTACCTCAGCAATGTGGGAGGAAACCAGAGCACCCGGAGGAAACCCACGCGATCACAGGGAGAATGTACAAACTCCTTACGGACAGCAGCGGGAATTGAGCCCGGATATCTGACGCAGTAATAGCCGCATGCTTACTGCTACGGTACCGTGGTGCCAAGTAATGCTAGTCAAGGATGGCCAATGCCTGCTGGCCTTGCCTGCAATGTCCAATCCCACAAATCAAATTTGGAATATCTCGCATAGAGTTTAGACTGTAAGACAGAGGAGCAGAACTTAAGAGTTTGTCCTAATGAGACTGTTCAGCCGTTCCACAGTATCTGATCCATCATATCCCCTCAACCCCATTGTCCTGCCTTCTCCCTGTAACCCTTGACGCCCTGAATAATCAAGAACTTATCAACCTCCACCATAAATACACCCAATGACTTGGCCTGCACGCCCGTCTGTGACAATGAATCCCAGATTCACCACCCTCTGGCTAAAGAAATTTTTCCTCATCTCTGTTCTAACTGGATGCCTCTCAATTCCAAGACTGAGCCCCCTGGTCCTAGACTCCCTGGCTGCAGGAAAACATCCACTCTATCGAGGCCTTCCAACATTCGTAGGAACACACACACAATGCTGGCGGAACTCAGCAGGCCAGGCAGCATCTATGGAAAAGAGTAAACAGTCGACGTTTCAGGCCGAGACCTCTCATCAGGACTGGAAAAAAGAGGTGAGAAGTCAGAGTAAGAAGGTAGGGGAAGGGGAGGAAGGTGGTCGGCACGGACTAGAAGGGCCGAGATGGCCTGTTTCCATGCTGTAATTGTTATATGGTTATATGGTAGGTGATAGGTGAAACCGGGAGGAGGGGAGGGGTGAAGTAAAGAGCTGGGAAGACGATTGGTGAAAGAGACAAAGGGCTGGAGAAGGGGGAATCTGGTAGAAGGGGCCAGAAGGCCACGGAAGAAAGGGAAGGGGGAGGAGCACCAGAGGGAGGTGACGGGCAGGTAGGGAGCTGAGATGAGAGAGGGAAATGGGAATGCTGAAGGAGAAAGGGGGATGCAATTACCAGAAGTTCGAGGAATTGATGTTCATGCTCTCAATATTCGATAGTTTTCTGTGAGATCCTGCCCCCCTCCCCTTCATTCTTCCAGCCTCCAGCAAGTACACCCTATGAAACAGTTCAAGTGTGTGCCGAGCTGATGCCTTAATCTGCTGTTAATTATTTTTGCAGGGAGCGCCGAACCAGCACGTTCCCCCCGGAGAAAGAGACTTGTTCTGCGACACGCTTGTGGGGAATTACACAGGGATTTTGCTCAGATGACTAATGGGTTTTAGCCTGCGTTCTGAGGACGGCTCCTCTGCCATCCAGAGAGCTATAAACAACTTGGGCTGAGCCGCGAGAAGCATTTAAACCAGCGCTCGCTCTGCGGCGTGGCATTCTCTTTGAGAGTATTTTATGCAGCCTCTCTTGAGAGTGACAGAGCCATAAACAACTGGCATTAACTAAAACCTCATTATAACAACCTCATATGACTAGTCAGCCCTCCGACGAGCCTCATCTATCTCATTTGAGAAGGAGTCTTGAAATCTGTTTTTATTTATTAACGCTGAGGAATTTGTGTTTCAAATCCCCGAGTTTACTTCTAATGATTTTACATTTAGTGCTGGCTTGAAGTATGATTCATAGTGCAGGAGTGTCTCCTTAGTGCAAAACCGGGCTGCCTTGCTGATCCAAGTAAACCCACCGGGGAGATTTTGAATCAGCTTTCCCTAACAAGGCTAAAGGGGCCCTCAGACACTCCTCCACCGACAGCCCAGGAACGGTCATCCAGCCATGCCAGAGGGCCGCATTTCCACAACAGTGGGTAAAAGAGAAGAGAAATAAATAGCAGCTGTACAGCAGAGCAAACCTTTCTTTTCTTTGGTAAATAATGAATAATGGACAGTTATCGACTGCAGCAATTTGAAAAGCTAGAGGTACTCAGTGGATCAGGAGGCAGCTGTGGAGGGATGTAGATAATCGTCCAAAATCAGAATCAGGGTTAGGTTCAATATCGCCAGCATATGTCGTGAAATTTGTTAATTTTGTGGCGGCAGTACAATGCAATACATAATCATATAGGAAAAGAACTGTGAATTACAGTAAGTATATATATATATATGAATATCAAATATTTAAATTAAATAAGTAGTGCAAAAACAGAAATTTAAAAAAAATGTAGTTCATGGGTTCAATGTCCATTCAGGAATCGGATGGCAGAGGGGAAGAAGCTGTTCCTGAATCGTTGAGTGTGTGACTTCAGGCTCCTGTACCTCCTCCCTGATGGCAGCAATGAGAAGAGGGCATGTCCTGGGTGGTGGGGGTCCTGATTGATGGATGCTGCCTTTTTGAGGCGTTGCTCCTTGAAGAAGTCCTGGATACTACTCAGGCTAACGCCCATGATGGAGCTGACTAATTTTACAACTCTCAGCTTACTTCGATCCTGTGCTGTAGCCCCCTCACCTCCCCCCCAATACCAGACGATGATGCAGCCAGTCAGAATGCTCTCCAGATGAAAGGTTTCAACCCCATATGACTGGCTGTTCATTTCTCTCCTCAGCTGCTGTCTGGGTTACTTGAAGGCCCGTGATAAAATAGGCCAAAGTCCCCATGGCTTCCTTCATGGAAAATCTTACCTGACATGTATTTTGGAACTCTTTGACGAAATTACAGGTAGGATAGACAAAGGAGAGTTGGTGGATGTTGTGTACCTGGACTTTCAGAAGGCCACTGACAAGGTGCCGCACATGTTAAGAGACTTTTGTATTACAGGAAATAAACTAGCATGGATAGAGTATTGGCTGATTGGCAGGTGGCAAAGGGGGTCTTTTCTGGTTACTTGCTGGTGACTAGTGGTGTTCTACCAGGGTCTGTATTGGAAGTGCTTCTTTTTACATTATATGTTAACGATATGGATGACAGAATTGATGGCTCTGCGGCCAAGTTTGCGGACAATACGAAGGTAGGTGGAGGAGGGCCAGGTAGTGTTGAGGAAGCAGGGAGGCCGTAGAAGGACTTAGACGGATTAGGAGAGTGGGCAAAGCAGTGGCAAATGGAATACAGAGTCTGCAAGTGTAAGGTCATGCACTTTAGTGGAAAAAATAACAGCGTAGACTATTTTCTAAGTGGAGAGAAAATTCAGAAATCTGAGCAGCAAAGGGACGTTGAAGGATTCCCTACCCTGTTTATTCCAGGGACCAATACCATTAAGCAAGGGGTCTGGGGACCCCAGGTTAGGAAGCCCTGCCCTGAAGGTTAATATGCTAGTTGAGTCAGTGGTGAGTGAAGGAGGAGAATGCAATGTTAGCATTCATTTTGCGAGGACTAGAGTATAAAAGCAAGGATGCAGTGTTGAGGCTTTAAAGAGCACTGGTGAGGCCTCACCGAGTATTGTGAGCAGCTTTGGGCCCCGTATCTAAGAAGGGAAGTGCTGACTTTGAAGAGGATTCAAAGGACGTTCACAAGAATGATTCCAGAAATGAAAGGATTACCATATGAGGAGTGGCTGATGGGCCTGGGCCTGTACTCACTGGAATTCAGAAGAATGAGGGGGGATCTCATTGAAATCTATTGAATGATGATAAGGCCTCGATCGAGTGGACGCGGAGAGGATGTTTCCTATGGTGGGGGAGTCTAGGACCAGAGAGCACAGCCTCAGAATACAGGGACTCCATTTCGAATGGAATTTCTTTAGCCAGAGAATGGTGGATCTGTGGAATTTTTTGCCACCAGTGGCTATGGAGGCCAGGTCACCGGGTGTATTTAAGGCAGAGGCTGATAGATTCTTGATTAGTCAGGGCGTGAAGGATTACGGGGAGAAGGCAGGAGAAGAAGTGGATCAGCCATAAGAGGAAAATTAGTCAGGGCAAGAAGGGATACAGTGGGGTGGGGGTGTGGGGAAGGCAGGAGACTGGGGCAGAGAGGAAAATGGATCAGCATGATGAACCTGATCCTGATTCTGAAATGGTAGAGCAGACTTGATGGGCCAAGTGGCCTAATTCTGCTCTGTATCTTCTGTTCTGACCTGCTGAGTTCCTCCAGCAGTTTGTGTACACTGCCAGATTCCAGCATCTGCACAATCTCTTGTGACTCCAGTTACTGACTGCACATTGACTTTCTTTAAGTAATATGCATGAAATTAACTTCTATTCAACAATTTGATGTCTTCGCTGCATTTAAAATAAGATAAGAAACATAATTTACAGATAAACCTGCAAACTATAAAATAAGTCAAGCTTATTGTCACTTAACTATATACATGTACACCGTCAAACGAGACAGCGTTTCTCCGAACCAGGGTGTAAAGCACTGTAGTACACATAACACACAATAACTTAGGAAAGTAAGAATTAAATCTACAAATGAATTGTCTTAGATAAACAAAGTAAAGTGCATAAATTAAATATTGCAGGGTACAGTGCAAATTAAGTGGTAACTATTTCCCCATCCTGACCGTTCTTGTCTTTGTGCATCGGAGTCTCCTGCCTGATGGTAGAAAGTCAAAGACGATGCTGGATGGATGGGTGGGGTCCTTGATAATACTAAGGGTCCTGCGTACGCAGCGCTCCTGATAAATGTCCCCGATGGATGGTAGGGAGACCCCTATGAGGAGTCTGAGGAGACTGAGGACCTTTAACATCTGCCGGACGATGCTGAGGACATTCTACGAGTCTGTGGTGGCCAGTGCAATCATGTTTGCTGTTGTGTGCTGGGGCAGCAGGCTGAGGGTAGCAGACACCAACAGAATCAACAAACTCACTCATAAGGCCAGTGATGTTGTGGGGATGGAACTGGACTCTCTCACGGTGGTGTCTGAAAAGAGGATGCTGTCCAAGTTGCATGCCATCTTGGACAATGTCTCCCATCCACTACATAATGTACTGGGTGGGCACGGGAGTACATTCAGCCAGAGACTCATTCCACCGAGATGCAACACAGAGCGTCATAGGAAATCATTCCTGCCTGTGGCCATCAAACTTTACAACTCCTCCCTTGGAGGGTCAGACACCCTGAGCCAATAGGCTGGTCCTGGACTTATCTCCTGGCATAATTTACATATTACTATTTAACTATTTATGGTTGTATTACTATTTATTATTTATGGTGGAACTGTAACAAAAACCAATTTCCCCCAGGATCAATAAAGTATGACTATGACTATGACTACTATGATCCTCTCAGCCATTCTCACAGTCCTCAGTAGGGACATATTTTAATATGTGACTTAAAATAGTGCTTAATTTGCTATTTTTAATTTAATTCATGCTTGTTCTCAAGAGTAATGCCTAAATTAAACACAGTAAGACAGTTGGCAGGCAGTCGACAGTTTAATGTTAGATTGTGGGGTAATCCTCCCTGGACTGGTCATGGCTTGGTCTGGCAACTGTTCTGCCCGTGACTGCAGAAACTGCAGAGAGTCGAGGACAGCTCAGCACATCACGGAAACCATCCTCCCCTCTCTGAACTCTGTCTATAATTCCCACAGTTTCAGCAAAGCAGCCATGGTAATCAAAGACACCTCCCACCCCAGACATTCTCTCTTCTCTCCTCTCCCATAAGGCAGAAGATACAAAGGCCTCTAAGCACGTACCACCAAGCTTAAAAACAGCTTCTACTGCTTCAGAGGATCTGTCCTGGACCCAGCATTAAGTGCAATAGCAAATAAAGCACAACAGGACCTCTGCTTCCTTAGGAATCTGCAGAGATCCAGCACGACATCTAAAACTTTTCAACTTCTTCAGTTCTTCAACCTTTCGACATCTCTTACTAGCTCTTCTTTCAGTTGGTCCTGACGAAGGGTCTCGGCCTGAACCATTGACTGTACCTCTTCCTAGAGATGCTGCCTGGCCTACTGCGTTCACCAGCAACTTTGATGTGTGTTGCTTGAACTTCCAGCATCTGCAGATTTCCTCATGTGTACAAGCTTCTATAGATGTGTGGTGGAGAGTGTACTGACTGACTGCATCATGGCCTGGTACAGAAACACCAATGCCTTTGAACAGAAAAAGGTAATCGATTTGGCCCAGATCTTCACGGGTAAATCCCTCCCATCCACTGAGCACATCAACATGAAACGCTGTCGTAGGAAATCAGCATCCATCATCAGGGACCCCCACCACCCAGGATATGCTCTTTTCTCGCTGCTGCCATCAGGCAGAAGCTACAGGAGCCTCAGGACTCACACCACCAGGTTCAGGAACAGTTACTACCCCTCAACCATCAGCCTCCTGAATAAAGGGGTTAATTACACTCTCTTGCTCATCCATTGAGATGTTCTCACAACCAATTAACAATTTAAGGACTCTTTATCTCATTATCCCATGTTTTCATTATTTATTATTATTTATTTATATTTTCATTTGCACAGTTTGTTGCCTTCTGCACTCTGGTTGATCTTTCATTGTTCCTGTTGTAGTTATAGTTCTTGCTATAAATCTATAGAGTCTGCCAGCAGGAAAATGAATTTCAGGGTTGTATTTGGTGACATACGTACTTTGATAATAAAATTTACTTTGAACCTAGTTATAAGACTACTGAATGGTTCCCTAATACAATCACATTGTGATCTTGCACCTTGTCATAGTCATACTTTATTGATCCCGGGGGAAATTGGTTTTCGTTACAGTTGCACCAGAAATAATAAATAGTAATAAAACCATAAATAGTTAAATAGTAATATGTAAATTATGCCAGGAAATAAATCCAGGACCAGCCTATTGGCTCAGGGTGTCTGACCCTCCAAGGGAGGAGGTGTAAAGTTTGATGGCCACAGGCAGGAATGACTTCCTATGACGCTCTGTGTTGCATTTCGGTGGAATGAGTCTCTGGCTGAATGTACTCCTGTGCCCACCCAGTACATTATGTAGTGGATGGGAGACATTGTCCAAGATGGCATGCAACTTAGACAGCATCCTCTTTTCAGACACCACCGTCAGAGAGTCCAGTTCCATCTCCACAAGGTCACTGGCCATCACTGGCATCGTCTACCCGCGCTGCATTTTGTAGTTGATATAATTTATTCTTCATTCTGTTATTGTTTCACCTTTCTCTACCTCAATGAATTATGTGTAATGAACTGTATGAATTGTGTGTAATGATCCTGACAGTCTGCACCAACGTCTAGTGTGGTGGGGAGGGGCTTCTGCACAGAATCGAAGTAAGCTGCAGAGAGTTGTGAACTCAGTCAGCTCCATCATGGGCACCAGCCTCCGTAGCATCCAGGACATCTTCAAGGAGAGATGCCTCAGAAAGGCAGCATCCATCATTAAGGACCCCATCACCCAGGGCATGCCCTCTTCTCATTGCTACCGTCAGGTAGGAGGTACAGAAGCCTGAAGCGACACACTCAACAATTCAGGAACAGCTTCTTCCCCTCTACCATCCATTTCTGAATGGATTTCTACCTCACTACTTTTTTGTTTCTTGCACTAGTTTTTTTAATTCAACTATTTAATACACTTACATATACTTGCTGCAATTCAGGTTTTTTTCTGTTATTTACCATGTATTGCATTGTGCTGCTGCGGCAAAGTTAACAAATTTCACGACACATGCCGGAGATATTAAACCCGATTCTGACTCTGAAGTGTTTGCAGAACGAGCTTTTCACTAGATCTCGGAACACTGGGCAATATTAAACCAATTCCCATTCCAATGTTTAGTCCCAGTTTGTCGCTGCATATCCCGGGCACCGCGCTGACAATCAGACAGCATAGGAGGAGGTCAGGAGAAGCTGGGCTAACTTTGCGAGCAGTCTTGTTCGACGATATCCGTGCGTGTTCATGTATGGTTGAATGGCAATCAAACAAACTTGAACAGTTGTAATGTTAAACACGAGAGATTGTGCATGTTCTGAACCGGGGGTCCCAGAGGTTTTGATGCAAGGGGTCCGTCGTCCCCAGGTTGTAAACCCCTGCCCTAGGCAGTTCAGCCTTGTGAAAAGGTTACAGACTGTCCACTCTACCTGTGCCTCTCCTGACTGCTGAAGATAGCTCCCAAAGGGAAACACGAGGAATTCTGCAGATGCTGGAAATTCGAGCAACACACATCAAAGTTGCTGGTGGCATAAACATTGACTTCTCAAACTTCCACTAATGCCCCACCTCCCACTCGTACCCCATCCGTTATTTATTTATATACACACATTCTTTCTCTCTCTCTCCTTTTTCTCCCTCTGTCCCTCTCACTATACCCCTTGCCCACCCTCTGGGCTTCCCCCTCCCCCTTGTCTTTCTCCCTGGGCCTCCTGTCCCATGATCCTCTCATATCCCTTTTGCCTATCACCTGTCCAGCTCTTGGCTCCATCCCTCCCCCTCCTGTCTTCTCCGATCATTTTGGATCTCCCCCTCCCCCTCCAACTTTCAAATCTCTTACTAGCTCTTTTTTCCGTTAGTCCTGACGAAGGGTCTCGGCCTGAAACGTCGACTGTACCTCTTCCTAGAGGTGCTGCCTGGCCTGCTGCGTTCACCAGCAACTTTGATGTGTGTAGCTCACAAAGGGAATTCTCTTTCCCTTCAGCTGGACACGACAGGGAGTCTGGTGACCAAGCTCCAGGCCTGGGTTTGATCCTGACCGCTGCTGTTGTCTGTGTGGACCCACAGACTCAGAGAAAACTACAGCACGGAAACAGGCCCTTCGGCCTGACAAGTCCGCTCCGATTGTCAAGTGACTCGTTTTCCTGCCCTCGGGCAAGCACACACAAAACGCTGGAGGAACTCAGCAGGCCAGGCAGCAGCACCACAGGCACATCACAGCAGATAAGCAGCCCTTACAAAAAAAACACAAATTAAACATAAGTTATATATAAATTGCACAACACTAACCACACCTCAGCAATGGAACACTACAGACCACTTCCCGCACTACTATGGATTTGCCTGAGCATTTTTGCACTAGTATTGAAATGGCAGAGCAGACTCAATGGGCCAAATGGCCTAAGGTTGGTCCTATATCTTATGGTCTTATTTGGGGCTGAGAGGGCAAACAGATCAGCTAGGATGAAATGGTGGAGCAGACTCGATGGGCCAAATGGCCTAATTCTACTCCTATATCTTATGGTCTTATATTTACTTCTGCAGTTTTTTCTCTGTCTTTTAATAATAATAATAAATTAATTAATAATATGAGGAGGGAGGAGAAGATGGCGGCGCGACACAGCGCACGCGGCCGTTCTGAATGAATATCGTATGTGTAACTATGGGGCTGTGCACAATCCGGATTTGTTGGAGACAGCCGTGAGAAGCACAAAGGAACATCTGGAGTAACTTCTGAAATGCCCACTTCGCTGCCGCTGCTACTGTGCGATCGAGAATCTCCGGAGACGAAGGCCCCAAATCCTCGGCTTTGCCTATTGCCTGTTGCCGGGGTTGGGGTTGAAGCACTCGGCAGAGATGGTGCTCGGTGCTCGGTGTCGGAGAGCTGGTCAGAGGCTCGGAGTTTTCAGACGGACTCGGAGTTGGACTGTGGTCGGATGCTTCCAGGATGCTGCATCGGCAAGTTGGCGGCACTGGAGGTTCACCGTCTGTGTGAGATGATGGGACTTTCGAGAGACTTTGAGACTTTTACTGTGCCATGGTCTGTTCTTATCAAATTACAGTATTGCTTTGCACTGTTGTAACTATATGTTATAATTATGTGTTTTTTTTTTAGTTTTTAAGTCGGTTTGTCATGTGTTTCCGTGATATCATGCTGGAAAAACATTGTATCATTTCTTAATGCATGCATTACTAAATGACAATAAAAGAGGACTGCGTGTCCTCATAATCATAAATCATAATAATAACTTTATTATTTATAGAACACTTTTCATTCAGATGATGTACTTCAAAGTGTTTTACAATGGAATATGAGAGGCATTCAGCTCTGACATGTGGCTCCCCGTAGCTGTTTGCATGCGACAGTGGCCACACCCCGGGCAACGGCTTCGACAAGCCGGCTAAACCAGGTGAAGATAGCCAATGGGTCTCAAACCCTCGGTGAGATAGGGAGTTGTCTATCCCAGCATGTGAAGACAGACTCCGGGGGATTGAGCGGACGAGACCAATGGAAGGTCCAACGGTCAAGAAGGCGGTCTCTGCGAGCGTCATGGAACGTGTAGAGCAGGACAAGACACAGAAGATGTCCTGGTCATCCACTGTGCCTAGTCCCATCTCCAGCCGTCTCGACTCTGTCTTGCCACTGGATCCAGATGGGAATTGGGAAGAGAGAGTGAGGCTGACGCTGCGCAACTCTCCCTCACTTAAATCCAAATCACGCGCTTGTCTCGACACCATCAAATGGTGTCAAGGTCCTCATTGATGTCGACGATGGACGAACAACACGCACAAAGAGATAAAAGTAGAAATATGAAAACAAAATAAAAAATAAATATAAATGTGAACACAAAAGACAAAAAGATGCTAGCTAAAAGCAAAGTTAAATATACAGGCTTTGAGCTGGTGTTTAAAAGTGTCAACTGAGACGTCCGGTGCTCCCGATGTGGCCTTCTATATATTGGCGAGACCCGACGCAGACTGGGAGATCATTTCGCTGAACACCTACGCTCTGTCCGGCCCGAAACGTCGACTGTACCTCTTCCTAGAGATGCTGCCTGGCCTGCTGCGTTCACCAGCAACTTTTATGTGTGTTGCTTGAAATTCCAGCATCTGCAGATTTCCTCGTGTTCGAGGTTTATCAATATATTGCTTTGGAAGGCCAGTAAAAAGTGCATTGAAGTAATCTCATCTATTCCCAACACAGCGGTGTCGGGAAAACAACCTCACCCTCAATTTCACAAAAACAAAGGAGCTGGTTGTGGGCTACAGGAGGAATGGAGACAGGCTAACCCCTATTGACATCAATGAATCTGGGGTTGAGAGGGTGAACAGCTTTAAGTTCCTCTGCATAAACATCACTGAGGATCTCACGTGGTCTGTACACACCAGCTGTGTGGTGAAAAAGGCACAACAAACCTCTCACCTCAGACGGTTGAAGAAGTTTGGTATGGTCCCCCAAATCCTAAGGACTTTCTACAGGGGCACAATTGAGAGCATCCTGACTGGCTGCATCACTGCCTGGTATGGGAACTGTACCTCCCTCAATCGCAGGACTCTGCAGAGAGTGGTGTGGACAGCCCAGCACATCTGTAGATGTGAACTTCCCACTATTCAGGACATTTACAAAGACAGGTGTGTAAAAAGGGCCCGAAGGATCATTGGGGACCCGAGTCACCGCAACCACAAACTGTTCCAGCTGCTACCATCCAGGAAACGGTACCGCAGCATAAAAGCCAGGATCAACAGGCTCCGAGACAGCTTCTTCCACCAGGCCGTCAGACTGATTAACTCACGCTGATACAACTGTATTTCTATGCTATATTGACTGTTCTGTTGTACATAATATTTATTATAAGTTACTATAAATTGCACATTTAGACAGTGACATAACATAAGGAATTTTACTCCTCATGTATATGAAGGATGTAAGTAGTAAAGTCAATTCAATTCGATATAAAGGTGTGAATTAGTTTTTCAGCACCATTGCTTTAGGTTTGATTTATGTATAGTGTGTCTTACTGTCCGCAGTTTTGCTACAGGCAAGGTTTCCATTGCACCTGTACCTTACCATACTTGCTCATGGGACAATAATCTCGGTTTAACCTGGTGCTCTGTGGTCAGCATGGACTGAGTGGGCCAGTTGGCCTGTTTCACTGCCGAATGACCCTCGACAAGGAAAGAGAATGGGACTGATGGAATCATCTACTGGCACTGCTCTTTCTCGGTAGCTGCCACATTTTATTTGGGAGCACGGTAGCTTTACAATGCGAGCAACCAGTGATCGGAGCCGCTGCCTGTCAGCAGTTTGTACGTTCTCCCCATATCCGCGCGGGTTTCCTCTGTGGGCTCTGATTTCCTCCCGCATTCCAAAGACGAACGGATAGGTAAGGGTCAGTGAGATATGGGCACGCTATGTTGGCACTGGAGGTGTAGCCACACTTGTAGGCTGCCCCCAGCTCATATTCAGACTGTGTTGGTTGATAATGCAAACAGCACATCTCACTGTATGTTTTGATGTCTGGATATACAGAACTGCAAAAGTCTTAGGCACATGCAAACAGCTAGGGTACCTAAGACTTCTGCACAGTACTGTAGTAATTTTATGTATTGTACTGTACTGCTGCCACAAAAAAAAACAAATTTCATGACATATGTGAGTGATGATAAACCTGATTCTGATCTGGGTCTCTATTGTGGACTGAGAGTGGGAAGGGGTCAGGGAGAGGGGAATCATGGTTGGGAAAAGGGGAAGGGAGAGAGAAGCAGAGAGACGGTCTGTAATGATCAATAAACCAGTTGTTTGGAATCAAATGACCTTGCCTGGTGTCTGCACCCACGCCATCCCCCCGACCGCCCCTGGCACTCCTTCTCTGCCACCCATCCCACGCCCCTCCCGCGTCACTCCACCTCGCCATTCCCAACATCCTTTGCTCCTGCCAGATTTACAAACTCGCTCTCCACTCCACGTTGACAAATACAGTCCTGTGCAAAAGTCTTGAGCACCCTAGCTATATATGAGGCAGGCTTTAATCTTTATTCTGCATTTCTGTTATTGTCTTACATTGTTCTACATCCAGGCACTGTAATGAATCGATCTGCAAGACAAGCTTTTCACTGCACCTCCATAATAAAAGAATTCAATTTCTGGAGGAACACACACACAAAATGCTGGAGGAACTCAGCAGGTCAGGCAGCGTCTGTGGAAAGGAATAAAGGCCGAGATCCTTCATCAGGCTGTGGCGCGTGGCCAAGTGGTTAAGGCATTGGACTAGCGGCCTGAAGGTTGTGAGTTCGAGCCCCAGCCGAGGCAGCGTGTTGTGTCCTTGAGCAAGGCACTTAACTACACGTTTCTCCAGTCCACCCAGCTGAAAATAGGTACCACCAAAATTCTGGGGGTTAACCTTGCAATAGACTGGTGTCCTATCTGGGGGGGGGGGATCTCGTACTCTCAGTCGCTTCACGCCACGGAAACAGGCATAAGCACCGGCCTGATGGGCCTGTAAGGCTTGGGACAGACTTTAACTTTTAACCTTCATCAGAGCTGGAAGGGAAGGAGAAGGTGTGGGGTGAGGCACAGGAGTATAAACTGGCAGGTGATCGGAGAAGCCAGGGGTATTTAAACATTCAAAGTCTGTTTATTATATTTATTTACTTAGTGAGCTACACTTGGAATAGACCCTTCCGGCCCAGCAACCCCCAATTTAATCCTAGCCTAATCACAATGACCAATTAACCTACCAACTAGTACATCTCGGGACTGCGGGAGGAAGCCAGAGCACTTGGAGATCACGAGGAGAACATACAAACTCCTTACAGGCAAGGGCAGGAATTGAACCCGGGTCGCTGGTTCTGTAAGGTGCTGGGCTAACCGCTAAGCCACGTGCCACCCCATCATCATGTTATGTACGCAGTATACAACTCTGAGATTTGTCTTCCCACAGACGGTCACAAAACAAAGAAACACCACGGAACCCGTTCAAAGTAAAGCATCAAAAACATGCAAAAAAAAACCCACAAATTGTGCAAACAGCAAAAACATTACAAAACATCAAACCACAAAGTCATTGAAGCAGATTAGGAATGTTCAGTTTAGGGGAGGGTAGGTGATGAAGTGATAATCTGGGAGGTGATAGCTGGAAAAGGCAATAGACTGAAGAAGGAGGAATTTGATAGGAGAGGAGAGTGGACCATGGGAGAAAGGGAAAGAGTGGGGGACTATGAGGAAGGTGAGTGCTGAAAAACATCTACAGATGTACCATAGACAGCTTTCTGATCAGCTGCATCACTGTCTCGTATAGCAGGGCAGGGGTGCTACTGCACAGGATCGAAAGAAGCTACAGGACACTACATGGACACTGCCCTCTGTAGTATCCAGGACACCTTCAAGGAGCGATGCCTCAAAAAGGCAGCATCCATCATTAAGGACCCCCATCACCCAGGATATGCCCTCTTCCCATTACTACCATCAGGAAGGAGGTAAAGGAGCCTGAAGGCATACACGCAATGATTCAGGAAGAGCTTCTTCCCCTCTGCCATCCAATTTCTGAATGGATATTGAACCCATGACACTACCTCACCATTTTTTAAAACTTCTGTTTTTGCGTGACTTATTTTAATTTAACTATTTAATACACATATGTAAATACTTGCTCCAATCATTTTTCTATATTTATCATATGCTGGTGATATTAAACCTGATTCTCAAAGTTCAAAAAGTTCAAAGTAAATTTTATTATCAGAGTACATATATGTCACCACATATGACCCTGAGATTCTTTTTCCTGTGGGCATACTTAACAAATCTATAGAACATTAACTCTAAACAGCATCAATGAACAACAAACTGCAGATGTAAATAGAAATAAATAGCAAGAAACAGATATTTATTGCGATCAGCAGGTGAGGTGAAGAGAAGGGGGGAGAGGTGATCAGAATGGGAAGTTAATTGCTCCGACAGGAGCTGACATGATCTTGATGGGCTGAAAGGACTCACTGAGCACTGTGGTAAGAGAATGAAAACTGCTTCTGTTGAGTGATTCTGTGCCTCTCTTTTCACAAGTAAAGAATTGCCCATATTAATCCCTGCCTGTCCCTGCCTAACAAAGCACCGAGCTGTCTCGTTTGTGAGGCCATTGGAAACTTCCCTTCTCACTTTGCACATTGTCCTTGGGATTCTTGTAAAGAATAAACAGCAAAGGCCTTTTGTACTCTGAAAGTTGTTGCTCTGATTTCTCCGTTCTGCATTGTTTGATTCTAACAGGAGGCTATCAGTATTAAGCCAAGACATATCCCAGTGATATAAACCTGATTCTAATCCACAAATTTGAATATTCAAACTCAAAGTGAATTTAACATCAAAGTGCATATACATATGTCACCACATACAGCACTGAGATTCATATTCCGGTAGGCATAATCAGAAAATCTATAGAATAGTAACTATAACAGGATCGATGAAAGATCAACCAGAGTCCAGAAGACAACAAACTGTACAAATGTAAATATAAATAACAATAAATAACGAGAACACGAGATAAAGAGTCCTTAAAGTGTGATCATTGGTTGTGGGAGCATCTCAGTGGATGGGCAAGTGAGTGTAGTTATCCCCTTTCTTTCAAGAGCCTGACGGTTGAGGGGTAGTAACTGTTCCTGAACCTGGTGGTGCGAGTCCTGAGGCCCTTGTACCTTCTACCTGATGGCAGCAGTGAGAAGGGAGCATGGCATCAACTGATTGGGTGGACATACAGGATGGAGTCATGGAGTGAAAGAGCAGAGTAAAAGGCAGCTCTCAGGTTGGAGGAACAACACCTTATATTCCGTCTGGGTAGCCTCCAACCTGATGGCATGAACATTGACTTCTCAAACTTCCGCTAATGCCCCACCTCCCCCTCGTACCCCATCTATTATTTATTTATATACACACATTCTTTTTCTCGCTCTCCTTTTTCTCCCTCTGTCCCTCTCACTATACCCCTTGTCCATCCTCTGGGTTTTTCCCCCCCTCCCCTTTTCTTTCTCCCTGGGCCTCCTGTCCCATGATTCTCTCATATCCCTTTTGCCAATCACCTGTCCAGCTCTTGGCTGCATCCCTCCTCCTCCTTCTGTCTTCTCCTATCATTTCGGATCTCCCCCTCCCCCTCCCACTTTCAAATCTTATAGAAACATACAAAATAGGTGCAGGAGTAGGCCATTCGGCCCTTCGAGCCTGCATCTCTTACTAGCTCTTCTTTCAGTTAGTCCTGACGAAGGGTCTCGGCCCGAAACGTCGACTATACCTCTTCCTAGAGACGCTGCCTGGCCTGCTGCGTTCACCAGCAACTTTGATGTGTGCTGCTTGAAATTCCAGCATCTGCAGATTTCCTCGTGTTTGAGTAAAAGGCCCAACGGCCCAACTTGCCCGTGCCGACCTAGGTGGCCACTTAAGCTGGTCCCATTTGCCTGCGTTGGCACGATCTCCTCCTAATCTCCTCATCCATATGCCGTACTTATCCAAATGTTTTTACTTGAACGTTGTTACCGTACCTGCCTCAATTACTTTTTCTGACCACCTGTTCCATGTGCAACACCATCTGTTTGAAGAACTTGTCCCTCAGGTTCCCTTTTAAGTCTTTCACCTTTTGCAGTACACCATGCTTCCTATGCATAAGACCATAAGACACTGAAGCAGAATTAGGCCACTCAGCCCATCGAGACTGCTCTATCTCCTGCCTTAGCCCCATAACCTTTGATACCCTGACTAATCAGGAACCTGTCAACCTCCGCTTTATATATACTCAACGACTTGCCCGCCACCTGTCCGTGGCAACGAATCCCACAGATTCACCTTACGCTGGCTGAAAAAATTCCTCCTCATCTCTGTTTTGATATCTTTCCAAACGAGTTGTAGCTTCAGACAACTTTTGCTTATTTATCTTCAATTCCCCTTCATGTGTAATAACTTGAGTTTCCAGATCTTTAAGTTTTCCCAGAAATGACTTCATTTCATTACTATTCTTTTCTCGTTGGTCTTTAATTGATCCATTCTGATCCTTAATTGAATTCAGTGTCCGAACGATATCTTCAGCCCACGATGGCATTTCATCAGATCTTTCCTTTTGCACCTTTCCTTCCCCATTACCTTTATCACTGGGTTCAGGTAAATTCTTCCCACTTCTCGTAGACAGACATATTGTTCCCCCTCAAGAAGCAGCAACTAAAAATTTTAAATTCAAAGTTTAAACTAGAGGGAGAGAAAGAAAACTAAGAGCAGCACAAAATTACTGCTGCTCCATTTGCAGACGGGGTGGTCCTCCCTCACCTCTGTTTTAAAGGGGCGTCCTTGTATTCTGAGGCTGTGCCCTCTGGTCCTAGAATCTCCCACTATCGGAAACACCCATATAATTTTTCATATGTCTTGTAACTGTTGTTATTGTACCTGCCTCAGCCACCTTCCCTGGCAGTTTGTTCCACTTAAAACCCCTTCGGTGGGAAGAACTTTCCCCTCAGCTCCCTTTTAAACTAATCACCTTTCACATTACAACTATGCCCTCTATTTTTGAGGTTCCCTTCCCTGGGATAAAGACTGTGTGCATCCACCCCATTTATGTCCCTCACGGTGACTCATGCCTCCCTTAGTCCCCTATGAATAAAACCCTGCCACTCTCACGCTCCCTGGGACAACCTTGTCACTTTATCCGTTCAGATACTCAAAGGCTACAAGCCGCTCGCCCACCCAGCTCCTGATGGAACAGCAGGAAGATATTGGTGGCAACAGCACACTCTCGTGCTCACACTGCAGCTGTTTAGATTTTTGTTAGTTTAGAGACACAACACGGTAACAGGCCCCTCTGTCTCAATGAACCCGCGCCACCCGATTACACCCATGTGTCTGATTAACCCACGAGCCCATACGTCTTTGGGATGTGTGAAGAAACCAGTGCAACACCGTCACTAGTAAGCCTTCGTGGTCACGGGGAGAAGATACAGGCTTCTTATGGGCAGCGGCAGGAATTAATCGCTGATCCTGGGTGGCTGGCATTGAAATGGTGATACACTAACCGCTGTGCCCTCGTACGACCCCCAAAGGCTGTTTTACTTTGGGCATGATAGAAGTTTATAAGAGGCACCTTTAGTCAGAGAGTTGTGACTCTGTGGAATTCGTTGCCACAAGCCATTGAGTATCTTTAAGGCAGAGGTTGATCGATTCTTGATTAGTTGGGGCACGGAGGAATAGGAGACTGGAGCAGAGAGGGAGAATGGATCAACCATGATGAAATGGTGAAGCAGTCTCGATGGACCACATGGCCTAATTCTCCTCCTACATCTTATGGTCTTATAGACAGGAGACCCTTTCCAATTCCCGCTGCTGACTGGTGCATTATGCCAGCCAAAACCAACAGTACGCCCACAACTTGTCTGCCTAGCCGGCCATACTGGGTGTGTTGGTTTCATCTCTTGCGTTCAAGCCCTTTGCTTGCAGATAATTTGTCTACCTGCTCTGCATTTTCTCTGTAACTGATAATACTATATTCTACATTCTCTTATTGTTTATGCTTGGGTTGAGTTGTTCTCCGAACTTGGCAATTTACTTTCAAACGTTTCATCACTGTACGAGGAGACGTCGTCCGTGCGCTGTTAATTGTGGTGTGTCCTCCGAATGCTTGGCCTTTATGTACTTATCAATCAGCTGATTGGTCATCATTACGGAAACTCTATTGTGACGTGGGATGGAAAGTACCAGGCGGAGATGAGTAGGAATTTTTTCTCTGCCGGCGAGTCAAGAATCTCTGGGATTCTCTTCTTCAGAGAGAGCCATGGAGGTGGAGACTGAAGGAGCAGAGAGATTTTTTTGGGTTGTGGAGATGTCAAGCGTCGTGGGAACAGGGCTGAAACCACGGACAGATCCACAAGGATGTTACCCAAAGGCAGAGCAAGTTTGATGGGCCGAGTGGGTGACTTCCTGATCCTGATACCTTTATAGATCCGTTCGGGGATTCAAGAGGAACCCCAAAGGAGTGGCAGGATTGTGGAGCACTCCCTCGCAAGAAGAGACTGAGCTGAAGTGTACAGGTGTAACAGGACATAGAACAAAGAACATTAGAGCACAGTACAGGCCCTTCAGCCCACGATATTGTACTGACCTTGTAACCTACTCTAAGATAAATCTAACACTTCCTTCTTAATGCACACATAAAAAATTGCTGGTGAATGCAGCAGGCCAGGCAGCATCTATAGGAAGAGGTACAGTCGACGTTTCGGGCCGAGACCCTTCATCAGGACTAACTGAAGGAAGGGCTAGTAAGAGATCTAGTAATAATCTCTTACTAGCTCTTCCTTCAGTTAGTCTTGAAGGGTCTCGGCCCGAAACATTGACTGTACGTCTTCCTAGAGATGCTGTCTGGCCTGCTGCGTTCACCAGCAATTTTTATGTGTGTTGCTTGAAATTCCAGCATCTGCAGATTTCCTCATGTTTGCCTTTTTAATTTCCCTCTGACATAACCTTTCATTTTTCTGTCATCCATGTGTGTGTGTGTATTGAAGAGTTTAAATGTCCCTAATGCACCACGTCTGACAGTGCGTTCCACTCACCCACCTCTCTCTGTGTAAAGAATACCCCCCCCCCACTTATACTTTCCTCCAATCACTTTAAATTCACGCCCCCTTGTATTAGCTGCTTCTGCCCTGGGAAGAAGTCTCTACCTATGCCTCTTATCATCTATCAAATCACTTCTTACCCTTCTCGCATGAAGTGGGGGAAGGAGAAAGGAATATAAAATAACGGTGATGAGAATTAAAGAGAAGCCTGCCTAACATTGGACAGCAACTTCTCTGCTGTAACTTCGCTGCTTCAAAGAATAAATCGGCGTTTTCGTTCCCCCCTCTGAGCCATGCAATTGGCCGTCAGGTCTTCCCAGCGCTCGCACTTTACGTTTAACGTTTAATTGTGAACACCAGCTGGTTACTTAACCTTGCAGAGACGTAGAGCAGAAAGGGGCTCTTGCAGCGGAAATCAATGCTTCTACCAGCAGGGGCCCGTGGACTTCATGCAAAAGAACCAAAGATGACCTTCTTTGAAGCAAGTCAAATTACAATCTGGGGCTCACTGCCCAAGGCATTGCAAGGGGATGCAACGGAAACTTTTATGAGAGAATTAGATTCAGTGAGAACAAAAGAGAAAATTGGCCAGAGAGAGTTACATTAAGTGCATTCAGGGGGTAGCTAGCAGAAAGAATTAGGAGTTGTATCATAAGGGAGATTAGCATGACATATATGCTCGGTGTCCACTTTATTAGGTACCCACCTCCTCATTAATGTAATTAATATCTATAATGTAAAAATATCTATTGTTGACTCACAGCAGACTATTTGTCTATCTTTCCATGTGCATATGACAAATAAATCTATAACAACACACAGCCGGACGATGCTGAGGATGTTCTACGAGTCTGTGGTGGCCAGTGCTATCATGTCTGCTGTTGTGTGCTGGGGCAGCAGGCTGAGGGTAGCAGACACCAACAGAATTAACAAACTCATTCGTAAGGCCAATGATGTTGTGGAGATGGAACTGGACTCTCTCACGGTGGTGTCTGAAAAGAGGATGCTGTCTAAGTTGCATGCCATCTTGGACAATGTCTCCCATCCACTACATAATGTACTGGGTGGACACAGGAGTACATTCAGCCAGAGGCTCATTCCACCGAGATGCAACACAGAGCGTCATAGGAAGTCATTCCTGCCTGTGGCCATCAAACTTTACAACTCCTCCCTTGGAGGATCAGACACCCTGAGCCAATAGGCTGGTCCTGGACTTATTTCCTGGCATAATTTACATATTACTATTTAACTATTTATGGTTTTATTACTATTTATTATTTACGGTGCAACTGTAATGAAAACCAATTTCCCCCGGAATCAATAAAGTATGACTATGACTATGACAAAATGCTGGAGGAACTCAGCAGGCCAGGCAGCATTTACGGAAAAGAGTAAGCAGTCAACGTTTCGGGCCAAGACCCTTCATCAGGACTGGAGAAAAAAGACGAGAAGTTAGAGCAAGAGTGGGGGAGGGGTGGTGGGAAGGCAGAAGTACAGGTCGTAGGTGATGAGGAGAGACCAGGAGAGGGAAGGAGGTGAAGTAAAGAGATGGGAAGGTGATAGGTGAAAGAGATCAAGGGCTGGAGTAGGGGGAATCTGATAGGAGAGGGTAGACGACCATGGAAGAAAGGGAAGGGGGAGGAGCACCAGAGGGAGGTGATGGGCAGGTAAGGAGAGATGGTGAGAGAGGGAAACGGGAATGAGAATGGTGAAGAGGAGGGGGCAATTACTGGAAGTTTGAAAAATCGATGATCAATAATATCTTTACCTTTGACCTTACATGTTCTAGTGTGAACACAAGGAAATCTGCCAATGCTGGAATTTCAAGCAACACACATAAAAGTTGCTGGTGAACGCAGCAGGTCAGGCAGCATCTCTAGGAAGAGGTACTAGTGTGAAATGACTTCCCGAGAAGCATCACCTCTCACTTGTTGGGATTAAATTCCATTTGCCAATGCCCTGCCCCACTTTCCACCTGAATTTCTGCTATAGAAGGATTGGTCAGTAAGACCAAAGAGCTGATTGCGGACTTCAGGAAGGGTAAAACGAGGGAAGGCAAACCAGCCCTCATAGAGGGATCAGAAGTGGAAAGAGTGAGCAATTTCAAGTTCCTGGCTGTCACTATTTCTGAAGATTTAACCTGGTCCCAATATATCGACGTAGCTATAAAGAAGGCAAGGTAGTGGTTATATTTCATTTGCAGTTTGAGGAGATTTGGTTTATTGCCTGAAAAACACAAAACCTTCTACAAATGTACCATGGAGAGCATTCTATCTGGATGTATCACTGTCTGATATGGGTGGGGGTGGGCTACTGCACAGGATCAAAGTAAGCAGCAAAGAATTGTAAAATTAGTTGTAAAACTCCAACATGGGTAATACCCTTCATAGTATCCAAGACATACTCATAGATCATAACTTTCTTCATGATCAACAAAGCCACCAACTTCCGTTTCATTCACAAACCTACTCATCATGCATTTCCATCCAAGTTGATAATACACACTCAGTGGCCACCTTATTAGATACATCTGTACCCCTGCTCATTAATGCGAATATCTAATCAGCCAATCACGTCGCAGCAACTCAATACATAAAAGCATTCAGACATGGTCAAGAGGTTCAGCTTTTGTTCAGGGCAAACGGCAGAATGGGGGAAGAAATGAGATACAAGCGACCTCGACTTTGATTGTTGGTGCCAGACAGGGTGGTTGGAGTATCTTAGAGACTGATGTTCTCCTGGGATTTTCATGGACAGTAGTCTCCAGGCAGGGGTCCCTAACCTTTTTACACCATGGACACCTACCATTAACTGAAGGGAGGTCCGTGGACCCCAGCAGGGGAAACCCTGCTCTAGAGCTTACAGAGAATTATACAAAAAACAACAGTGGTGTGCAGAAAAGCATCTCTGAACACAAAACATGCCAAACCCCCAGAATATTACTTGGTTGGAGGAAAAGGGTCATCAAGAGAGACTGGATAGACTGGGACTTTGATCCCTAGAGTGAAAGAGGTCAACATGATACAACTTTGAGAGGTATGGAGTTGATACCTCATCATCATTACCATCATGTTGCATGTTGTATGACATCATCATTATGCGCCGTGTTGATATGTGGATAATCATGGTCTTTCCATGACCATGATTGTTCTTGGCAATTTTTTCTACAGAAGTGGTTTGCCATTGCCTTCCTCTGGGCAGTGTCTTTACAAGACAGGTGGACCCCAGCCATGATCAATACTCTTCAGAGATTGTCTGCCTGGTGTCAGTGGTCACATAACCAGAATTTGTGATATGTACCAGCTGCTCGTACGACCATCCACCACCTGCTCCCATGGGTTAGCGTGACCCTGATTAGGTGGGGGGGGGGTGACTAAGCAGCTGCTAAAACTTTCCCAAGGGTGACCTGCAGACTTAGGGAGGGAAGGAGCACCTTACACCTGCTTTGGTAGAGACGTATCTCCACCCTCCCCTAGCTGAAATGATTGCAATAAAAATAGAAAGGTTCTGGAGAGGAGATGGTTGGGGTGGTAGAGGCAGGAGTGTGGGTTGGGTATGCGGTGAAGATAGTTGAAGACAGAAGCCTGGCTTTTCTTTGTTTTGTAGTACTTCAGCTGGAGAAAGGTCTCTTCACCCAGGAAGCTATCCTGGGCCAGGGAGTTGGAGTCGGAGGGGTTTACTGGAGTTCAGAAGTATGAGAAAGTACAAGCCGCCCTGTGATCTCACTGCTACTTCACACCACTCACCCCACAATACTCCTTTGTATAAAGAAACCAACCTTATAAATAGAGATATTCTTTTTCAGGGCCAAAACCTCGTCTTCTCCTTCCCACCAGCCAAATGAGGTCTCCTTCAGCTTGGGAACAACCCCCTGCAAGATGGCTGCCCATGCTGATGGAAGTCAAGTGACTCCAATCAACCAATCACTGCTGATCCTGTCCTGGAAATGTTTGAAAGGGCAGTACAGAGGGAAAGTTTTTGCTGGCCCGAACACATTTTGTTTTCTTTTTTGCCCCTTATCCATTGGTTGCCCCTTTTCCTTGCTCCTTTTTATTTTAACCTCCAAGAGGACCACAACCTTGCCGTAGTTTAGAGGCTTGTGTGCCTCAATGACCAGAAAAGCGATGTTGGCTGGGGTCAGGGCTTTATGCTTTGGCTCTTGGTAGGGTCACCCATGCCAAATAGATCAAAGGGCAGAGGCCAGACTGAGAGTGATCCACCGGTCCTCCAGGTTCAGGGGTTCATCTCAAGTCTGATTGGTCAAACAAAATTGTTCCAGAAACAGCAATGAAGAATCCTTCTACATCTGAGTGTGACGGTATTCCTGAGTCTCCACCCGGGACTTACATGACTGACGGTAGTGAAAACCGAGAGTAAGCTACTGACACGATGAAGGAAGCCCTGAACACCACCAGAGATGAAGGACCTTCATTGCTGCCCTAAACGCCAACGGTGATACAGGCAGTAAGTAATTTTTTAAATTTTGAAATAACTCTATTAAAACACCAGATAGGTTAATTGATAGATGAAATTAATACATAAAACATGAGATAGACAGGGTTAATGTCTATATCCAGTGAGGTTGGGTGAGATGAGAGGTCAAAGGTTAAGGGTGAGAGGTGAAATATTTAAGAGGAACCTGATGGGGGAGCTTCTTCACTCAGTGGGTGGTGTGAGTGTGGAACAAGCTGCCAGTAGACATGGTGGATGTGGGTTCAACTGCATGATTTAAGAGAAGTTTGAATAGGTACATGGATGGGTGGGGTATGGTCCAGATGTAGAGAGTTCAGCATGGACTAGAGGAGCTGAAGGGCCTGATTGTTTTCTGTTATGCTTCATGACTCCACCACCACCAATGTTTCTTAAATTAAGATATTGTCTACATCGTCTGCAGTAACTGAAAGATATACAGTGAGCCAGTTGGCACCAATGGTAAGATTTCCACCAGCATGAACCTCAATTTTCACACTCAGGAGCCCAGAGATCAGGAATGTGGGGTTAAGATGCAGTTAAAACTTGGAACCAGCCTGTTCAAACACTCAGAGAAGGTCTTCAAGTTCATGTTATTCCATAGCTGTGGAACTTGCCTGGACTCCTCTAGTCTGGAATGTTCAATGGGTTGGCATGGTAGGAGCTTCACTCTGTATCTAACCCGTGCTGTCCCTGTCCTGGGAGTGTGCGATGGGACGGTGTAGAGGGAGCTTCACCCTGTATCTAACCCGTGCTGTCCCTGTCCTGGGAGTGTGTGATGGGACAGTGTAGAGGGAGCTTCACTCTGTATCTAACCCGTGCTGTCCCTGTCCTGGGTGTGTGTGATGGGACGGTGTCGAGGGAGATTAATTTGCAAGGTCTGTTAAACATTCAATTCCTTGGCCAGATTATTCCTCATATTGATAAATGCCAAAAAGTTGGCAGAGGAATAATGCAGTTGAAATCATCATCAAACAACTTCTGTCTAATGAACAACTGATAAAGATTTTCAGAAGATGAAAAGAGGCTGCATCAGAGCTCCAAGTGACAGATTGAATCCGTTTACAATCACATAATTTTAAACATCTGGACTACAAAGAATAAATCATTTCTTTGTCATGAACAGTCAATGGGTCAAGTAGAAAGGTGAGATCACCACAGATTGTTAGAATACTGCGCAGCTTTTAATCAACAGTTCTGGTAGGATTGCCAAACATGCCAATGCTAGTCCTCCATTTTTGAAATGTCCATTGCCTCACCCTGGCTACGTTTACCTCTTTGAGAATGTACCCAATTCCTTTTTGAAAGTTCACGATGAGGTCTCCCTTTATGTGTCTGTCTCAATGACCCACAGCTCTCCTATGCGATCCAAATCACACTCAATGATGAGTTTAAAACTACATACCCTCCAGCACAGGCTTCAAACCGAGGGTGTAAACTTTGACCCTCATTCATCCAATGCTACCTTTGAAATTTTAAGATAAAGATTAGCTTTACTTGTAACATAGAGGAAAAGAATTAGGCTATTTGGCCCTTTGAGTCTACTCTACCATTTCATCATGGCTGATCCATTTTTCTTTCAGCCCCAATCTCCTGCCCTCTCCCAGCAACATTCATGCCCTGACTGATCAAGACCCTATCAACCTCTTCTTTAAATACACCCAATGACCTGGCCTCCACAGCCGCCTGTGGCAACAAGTTCCTCAGATTCACCACCCTCTAGCTAAAGAACACATACATTGAAACATCAAGCCATATGCATGCCTGCCTGCAGTGGTGGTAGGGGGTGATAGAATTGGGACTCTTAGGAATGAGGAGAGTTATGAACTGTGGGGGATTGACTTAAGGCATCCGTTAGTCTTGCGAGACCATGGATCTGTGCCTGGAAAGTCTTCACTCTCCAGGGTGCAGGCCTGGGCAAGGTTGTATAGAAGACCAGCAGTTGCCCATGCAGCAAGTCTCCCTTCTCCACGACACCAAGGGAAGGGCATTAGGACCCATACAGCTTGGCACTGGTGTCGTCGCAGAGCAATGTGCAAGTGCCTTGCTCAAGGCCACAACACGTTGCCTCGGCTGGGGCTCGAACTCACGACCTTCAGGTCACTAGTCGAATGCCTTAACCACTTGGCCACGTGCCCACAGATTGACTATGGAGTAGGTTAATATAGGTCAGTACGACAGCCTGGAATGAAGGGTCTGTACTAGTCTACATTCTATGTTCCGTTAGTCCAGGTGAGGTCTCAACCGTAAATATTGATTGTGTATTTCTCTCTGTAGATGCTGCCTGAGCCACTGTGATGGACAGCGCTCAGTAAATGCATTTCTTACACTTGCACATTTATATATCTCTCACACACACACTTCCTTGACACTCTGCTGTCGTTGTGCTGAGAGTATGCACTTCACTGCCTTCCCTGCTATGTTCTCATACTGGGACCTAAACCAAGCCGATATGCTCAGGTTGGATTTATGGTGCTAATTTTTGTGTCGGGTTCTCAGTAATATTAGCTGGACTGTTCACTGTTGATCGCTTATTAACAAAATGGCTTCTCGTACTGTTAACTGCTGAGCAAGGGGTTCTCTGTAACGGCAATGTTTGGGTTATACGATGTGATAATGGAAACTGTATTCATTTGTTAGCCAATGGAAATCATGTTCTGTTATCTTGTATGTGTGTGTGCTGAGTTGAGGAGCATGGACTTTTTCGGGAGGCGAGTGGACAGGACGGACGTGCAGGGAACAGACAGCAGTTCCAGGGCGGCAGATAGCAGACCTCGGGGGTTCGGAGGGTGGCCGGAGTCTCGGAAGGACGTTGTGAATGGAATTGGAGGCGTGAGCTCCAACGTATTAAAATATTATGTGCACAAGACTGATAAGTTACTTATGTGGCGCCTTTTCTTTTAGTTGTTTCTACAAAAGTAATAACCCATCACTAAAATTTGCTATAAGGTATAATTCTGTACTCGCACTTGGCATTTTGTTTGATATCTGTGTCGTGGCTGATCATTGGGCACCTCACACCGTATCCACACCAAAGCATTCGCACTGTTTGGCGGGGTCGATGGCTATTCACCCTAGGTAACAGGAGTCAGTTGGGGCAAAGGCCGTTACATTTGTAAGTTTGATTTTTAACGCACCTGCACTATAGAGCTAAGCGACTCCAACCACTCTTTTTCCCTTCGGTCATACCCCATGTATCTATCACACCCCACAGACCCTACAAGGTGTTATTCTTGATTCCTTCATCCACCTCTCTTCTCTCTCTCTCTCTCTCTCACTCATCCACTCAGCAAGGCCGGCTGCTGACCGCTCTTGCCGAGCCTGCTTGCATTCATGTCACTGCTACCTCCGTGACCCTCTCTCCCACTCACCACTCGTGTGCGAAAAATTTGGGTAGCGACCAGTCCTCGGGGAAGAAACCCTGTTACTGCCTGTAGCGTAAATGGTGGCTAATGGCTAGCACAGACTGAGTGGGCAGAAGGGCCTGTTTCCTTGCTGCATCTGCCTATGACTTTAGGACTCTTGAAAGAAAAAATCCCACCGTTTTCTATCACTTTCTCCTTCAAGGATGTAAATTTTTACAGCAATTATCGTGACCTCCAGGGGACCCAGAGCCCTTCGCAGCCAATGAGGTTTAAAGTGCAGACTGTTGTAACGTAGTAAACCTGAGCACTGCAAACAGCATTCGATAATCACCAGATAATCTTATTTGTATTGACGGTGAGTGCAGAACTGGCCAGACTTCGGAGAAAGCCCTGCTCTGCTCCTTAACTTATTCCCCAGGAAAGGCCTCACTCAGTACACCTCCAACTCACTTGAAGAGCACACAGATATTCGGTGGGTAAGACCCTAAGAGCAGAATTAGGCCATTCAGCCCATCGAACCTGCTCCATCATTTCATCCTGGCCAAGTCCCTCCTAACCCCATTCTCCTGCCTTCTCCCCATAATCTTTGACACCCTGACGAATCAAGAACTTGTCAGCCTCCGCCTTAAATGCACAGCAGCCTGTGCCAGTGAATTCCACAGATTCACCACACTCTGGCTAAAGAGATTCCTCCTCATCTCTGTACTAAATGGGCGTCCCTCTATTTTGAGGCTGTGTCCCCTGGTCCTAGACTCCCCCACCAAAGGAAATATCCTTGATATTGAAGAGAATCTTGATGCACTATCAATTACTCCAAAAGACTGGAAGTAGAGTAAATACTGAAAGGCTTTTATTAACAGTAAAATGGGACCTCCACCATGCTGAGTATCTGTCCTGGACTGAGGGAGGAGCAATGGCACAATCGCCTTTATTCAGGGGTCTGTGGGAGGAGCCACAGGAGTAGTCAGCAGAGGGGCGTGTCTGGACAAGTAACCCAGTTACAACCTATATATGTGGTTTACCACAAATCTATTGTCACAGGAACAATGAGAACATAGAAGATAGAACAGTGAGGCATAGTATCAAGAACAGGCCCTTCTGCCAACGAGGTTGTGCCGTGTGAATTAAATTGGGATTAAAAAGCCTAATTGTGGTCCAAGGAGCCTGTACTGTACTGTAACTTCTAAGTACTATGTCTAGGGGACAGTAATTAATGAAGTACTAATGTCTGATTCAGGAACAGTTATCACCCCTCAACCATCCAGCTCTTGAACCAGAAGGAATAACGTCACTCGTCCCATCACTGAAATGTTCCCTCAACCAATGGATTCACTTTCAAGGACACTTCTTCTCAGGTTCTCGATATTTATTGCTTATTATTATTATTTATTTTTTTCTCAGCCTAAGCTAGTAAAACCTGAGGTATGGGCATAGCCAAACACACTCATTTCTCAATTGCTAGGAGTTTTTGGACTATTGAAGTGGTGTTTAGTACTGTGGCTTTCCGAAGATTTACATAGATATTGCTGTGTGGCTCTAATTGTTTAATGCTATTGTGTAGTGACTTTGGGATGATACCAGTTGTAGAATTTACAATGTATACCCTGTCAATGTTCCATAGTCTTTCAAGTTCCGCATCTAATTCAGCATATTTCTGGTGTTTTTCACCTATTGATTTCTGTTATGTGTGCTCTAATATCTATTAAATAAGCTGTTCTTGTTTCTTTATCCTGTATGATTATATCTGGATTGTTATTATGGATTGTCCTATCTGTAATAACTGATCATTCATAATATAAACTTGTGGCATTCCTACTCTAAAACTGGATCAGGCTTGAATTTATAGTAAGGTGTGATTTCATTTATGAGTTTGTATTGTAAAGCAAGATTTTTGGTGAGTGATGTTTGCCACTTGATTGTGCCTGTGCAAGTAATCAGATTGAGTTAAACTGCTACAGGATCCGGTAATGTGTTGGATTGTTGCTGATTTCTGTTGGCATTTTCTGCATTTATCGCCTTGAATTTGTTGTTTTATCTGACTCGTGTAAATTTATTATTATCGTTATTATCTCTTCCTTTTTCTCTTTCTTTTTGTATTTACATAGTGAGTTTGGTTTTTTTTGCACACTGGTTGTTTGTCCATCCTGTTGGGTGCAGTCTTTCACTGATTCTGTTGTGTTTCTTATATTTACCGTGATTACAAGCATGAAAGTGAATTTCTGTTGTATATGGTGACATATATGTACCCTACTTTGATAATAAACTTATTTTGAACTTTACTAAACTGTTATTTTTGCCCACACCAGCCCATGTCTCTCCATCCTCTGGATATTTGGGTGTCCAACTAAGAGCCTTTTAACTGTCCCTGTCGTTCTTGCCTCTCCTACAGCCACTGGCAGCAAATTCCAAGCATCCATCACCTGAGATAAAAAAAACAAGCCCATCCATAAAGATGTTTTTGGGATGTAGGAGGAAACTGGAGCACCCGGTAAAATCCCAGACTATCACAGAAAGTATGAGAGATCAGGACAGAGTGTGGCTAGAGAAGGGATGAAGCATGCTTACAAGTTCCCCCGTGGTCTCCATAGGGTCTGGGTTGCTCCCACATCCCAGAGAAATGCTTGTAGACTAAATGGCCACTGTCAATTACCCCGATGAAGGTGGTCTGTAAGGTGAATCAGGTTAGGGCTAACAGGCAGGAGCGAGACGAGGTTACAGGAAAGGTAGTGAGTGAATGGGATCGCTGAGAATCTGAGAGCTAGCATACATTCGAAGGGACAAATGGCCTCCCAAAACGTCTTAGGAAAATGATAAACAATCCTAACCATCAGGTTGTCTGGAAACAAGATAGCGCTCTCAACCTCTCCCTCACATATCTCCACTCCTTAAGTAACTCTCCATGAATGAAGGTTTAGAATACTGTGCAAACGTGTTAGGGACAATATATATAGCTAGGGGGCCTAGGACTTTTGCACAGTACTGTATTTATCAACATGGAACGGAGAGCGACTTTGTAAACCTGGCGGGAGCAAAGGATGTTGGAAATGGTGAAGGTGGAACGCTGTGGGAGGGATGTGGAACAGGTGGCAGGGGCGGGGGGGGGGCGGTAGGTACAGACACACCCAGCCCTGGGACGCCAGGCAAGGTAATTGATTCCAAACAACTGGTTTATTGATCATTATGGAATGTCTCTCTGGTGCTTCCCGCTCCCTCCCCGCTCCCTTCCCCTTTTCCCAACCATGATTCCCCTCTCCCTGCCCTCTTCCCACTCTCAGTCCAGAATAGAGGCCCAGATCAGAATCAGGTTTATCGTCACTCACATATGTCATGAAATTTGTTTTTTTTGTGCTAGCAGTACAGTACAATTCATAAAATTACTACAGTACCGTGCAAGAGTCTTCGGCACCCTCGTTAAATATATGTGCCTAAGACTTTTGCACAGTTCTCCATCTAACGTGGAGGGTTTGTTGTGTTATATCACAGGCAGCGAATGCCCTCTGATCCTCATATTCCGGGCAATAACACTGTGGGACAAGTGAGGTGGAAAATCTAGTCAGGTGGAAGAAGGCAGCATACATGAGGTTTAGGAAGCAAGGATCAGATGGGTCCATTGAGGAATATAGGGAAGCAAGAAAGGAGCTTAAGAAGGGGCTGAGAAGAGCAAGAAGGGGGCATGAGAAGGCCTTGGCGAGTAGGGTAAAGGAAAACCCCAAGGCATTCTTCAATTATGTGAAGAAAAAAAGGATGTCAGGAGTGAAGGTAGGACCGATTAGAGATAAAGGTGGGAAGATGTGCCTGGAGGCTGTGGAAGTGAGCGAGGTCCTCAATGAATACTTCTCTTCGGTATTCACCAATGAGAGGGAACTTGATGATGGTGAGGGCAATATGAGTGAGGTTGATGTTCTGGAGCATGTTGATATTAAGGAAGAGGAGGTGTTGGAGTTGTTAAAATACATTAGGACAGATAAGTCCCCGGGGCCTGACGGAATATTCTCCCAGCTGCTCCACGAGGCGAGAGAAGAGATTGCTGAGCCTCTGGCTAGGATCTTTATGTCCTCGTTGTCCACGGGAATGGTACCGGAGGATTGGAGGGAAGCGAATGTTGTTCCCTTGTTCAAAAAAGGTAGTAGGGATAGTCCGGATAATTATAGACCAGGGAGCCTTACGTCTGTGGTGGGAAAGCTGTTGGAAAAGATTCTTAGAGATAGGATCTGTAGGCATTTAGAGAACCATGGTCTGATCAGGGACAGTCAGCATGGCTTTGTGAAGGGCAGATCGTATCTAACAAGCCTGATAGAGTTCTTTGAGGAAGTGACCAGGCATATAGATGAGGGTAGTGCAGTGGATGTGATCTATATGGATTTTAGTAAGACATTTGACAAGGTTCCACACGGTAGGCTTATTCAGAAAGTTAGAAGGCATGGGATCCAGGGAAGTTTGGCCAGGTGGATTCAGAATTGGCTTGCCTGCAGAAGGCAGAGGGTGGTGGTGGAGGGAGTACATTCAGATTGGAGGATTGTGACTAGTGGTGTCCCACAAGGATCTGTTCTGGGACCTCTACTTTTCGTGATTTTTATTAACGACCTGGATGTCGGGGTAGGAGGGTGGGTTGGCAAGTTTGCAGACGACACAAAGGTTGCTGGTGTTGTAGATAGTGTAGAGGATTGTCAAAGATTGCAGAGAGACATTGATAGGATGCAGAAGTGGGCTGAGGAGTGGCAGATGGAGTTCAACCCAGAGAAGTGTGAGGTAGTTCACTTTGGAAGGACAAACTCCAAGGCAGAGTACAAAGTAAATGGCAGGCTACTTGGTAGTGTGGAGGAGCAGAGGGATCTCGGGGTACATGTCCACAGATCCCTGAAAGTTGCCTCACAGGTGGATAGGGTAGTTAAGAAAGCTTATGGGGTGTTAGCTTTCATAAGTCGAAGGATAGAGTTTAAGAGTCGCGATGTAATGATGCAGCTCTATAAAACTCTGGTTAGGCCACACTTGGAGTACTGTGTCCAGTTCTGGTCACCTCACTATAGGAAGGATGTGGAAGCATTGGAAAGGGTACAGAGGAGATTTACCAGGATGCTGCCTGGTTTAGAAAGTATGCATTATGATCAGAGATTAAGGGAGCTAGGGCTTTACTCTTTGGAGAGAAGGAGGATGAGAGGAGACATGATAGAGGTGTACAAGATAATAAGAGGAATAGAGAGTGGACAGCCAGCGCCCCTTCCCCAGGGCACCACTGCTCAATACAAGAGGACATGGCTTTAAGGTAAGGGGTGGGAAGTTCAAGGGGGATATTAGAGGAAGGTTTTTTACTCAGAGTGGTTGGTGCGTGGAATGCACTGCCCGAGTCAGTGGTGGAGGCAGATACACTAGTGAAGTTTAAGAGACTATTAGACAGGTATATGGAGGAACCTAAGGTGGGGGCTTATGTGGGAGGCAGGGTTTGAGGGTCGGCACAACATTGTGGGCCGAAGGGCCTGTACTGTGCTGTACTATCCTATGTCTATGTTCTATGTTCTATCCCAGTCCTACATGTCTGGGCCTGTATCAGAAATTTGAAGCCTAATTATTTATTTAGCAATAGAGCACAGGGTAGGCCCTTCCTGCCCTTCGAGCCACGCCTGACAAACCCAATTAACTGTAACCTACTCATAGGACAATTTACAGTGACTTGATAGAGGAATATAGAATTATCAGTGGAAATGCAGGCAGGCTTTTTCCACTGAGTTTGTGTTGGGGCTCCAACTAGAGGTCATGGATTAAGGATGAAAGGTGAAAAGGTTAAGGAGAACATGAGGGGAAGCTTCTTCACTCAGAATGTCGTCAGAGTTTGGAATGAGCTGCCATGCCAATTTTGAACTTTAAGCGAAGTTTTGGATGGGTACGTGGATTGAAGCAGTATGGTCCTGGTACAGGTCGACGGGAGGAGGCAGTTTGAATGGTTTGGCATGGACCAGATGGGCCAAATGGCCTGTTTCCATGCTGCACGTTGCTATGGCTCTACTTACGCAGAGCAACACAAACAAAATGCTGGAAGAACTGATCGATCAGGCAGAAACAACGGAAAGGAATAAACAGTCGGCGTTTCGGGATATGAGCACACAATGTCTGAGGTGAGGATTGAACCCGTGTCGCTGAGGCAGAGCTATGGCTACAGGGCCTGGAACAACCTGTACACTTCTCCAGCCCTCTCTCAGAGCAGGCCGAGCACTGATTCTACTGTCACTGGGTGGAGGGGAAGGTCATCTCTGCAGACAGCTGGTCACTGCGGTCGAACGCTTCCTAATGTGCTCAGCTTCAAGGCATTAAACCTTGCCACCTGGCTCATATCAACAAGACAACATTTCTCCTGCAGCCCGGGGCACCGTTCACACACACACACACACACACACACACACACACCCACAGCAGTGGCACAGAGCAGGCTAAATTCGGTGCCTCGCGCTGAAATCAGAAGCTGGTACTAAGTCAGGATGCTTGATCCATAGTTACGGGGAGAAAGCAAGAGTGTGGGGTTGAGCGGGGAAATGCACTTAGCATTTAGGCACGCCTGCTCGATTATGCGAATATCTCATCAGCCAATCACGTGGCAGCAACTCTATGCATAAAAGCATGCCGACATGGTCAAGAGGTTCAGTTGTTGTTCATACTAAACATCAGAATGGGGAAGTGACTTTGACTGTGGAGTGATTGTTGGTGCCAGACAGGGTGGTTTGAGTGTCTCAGAAACTGCTGATCTCCTGGGATTTTCATTCATAACAGTCTCTAGAGTTTATACAGAATGCACAAAAAAACATGAGTGAGCAGCAGTTCTGTGGGCAAAAATGCCTTGTTAATGAGAGGTCAGAGGGGAATGGCCAGACTGCTTCAAGCTGACAGGAAGGTGACAGTAACTCAAATAACTACATGTTACAACAATGGTGTGCAGAAGAGCATTTCTGAATGTACAACACGTCGAACCTTGGGAAGGGTATGGGCTGCAGCAGCAGAAGATCACACTGGGTTCCACTCCTGTACCTAATAAAGTGATCACTGAGTGTAAATGTTTCTCCAAGACGACCACAACCTCGTCATGGTTTGGAGGCTTGCGTGCCTCAGTGACCTGGAGGGCTATGCTGGCTGGAGTCAGGGCTTTATGCTTTGGCTTTTGGTAGGGTCACCCATGACAAACAGGTCAAAGTGTAGAGGCCAGACTAAGAGTGGTCCACCGGTCCTCCAGGTTCGGGGGTTCAGCTCAGGGTTAACAACCCTGACTAGTCAAACAAAACTGTTACGGAGACAGAAATGAAGAATCCTTCTGCATCTGAGTGCGACGGTATTCCTGAGTCTCTACCCGGGACTTGCATGACTGACAGCAGTGAAAACCGAGGGGAAGCTACTGACATGATGAAGGAAGCCGGGAACACCAGCAGAGATGGAGGACCTTCACTGCTGCTCTAAACAGTAGCGGTGTACCAGGCAGTAGAGAGAAAGAGTGTATGTTCTTGGGTGGGACAGAGGTTATTGGCACCCCTGTGTTTGCTGACCTGTGTCCAAGAATTATTTCCAAATGTCCTGCATGAGTTCGATGAATTCCTTAACCTCCTCCAGCCCCACAACACTCAAGGTCTTTATGCTCCCCTGTCTCCAGACCCTTTCCCATTCTTGGCATCACTGCTGGTCTTCCCTTCATCTCCTGAGGTCGCTTGAGTTTTCTCTCGACTTTGAGCGGCGCCGTAGCATACCGCTATTACAGCGCCAGTGACCCGGGTTCAACTCCCACCGGTGTCTACGTTCTCCCCCATGACTGCGTGGGTTTCCTCCGGGTGCTCTGGTTTCCTCCCACATTCCAAAGGCATACAGGTTTAGTAGGTTAACTGGACACATGGGTGCAATTGGGTGGTGCGGGCTCATTGGGCTGGGAGGGCCTGTTACTGTGATGCATCTCTAAGTAAAATAATGAAATAAAGGAAGCCATTCGGCCCATCTAATCTGTGCCAGTCTCTGGAGATGTCTCATTCCCCTGTAAGCTAGTTTAAAGATTCAAGGTGGAAGTGTATTTCTCACTTGTGCACCTAAACCTGCAGTGAAACGCATCAATCGCATTAACAGCCAACTCACCCAGGGGTGTGCTGTGGGCAGCCCCCAATTATTGCCCCAAATCCTGACGCCAGCATAGCATGTCCAGAACGTTCAGCGGTACAGCACAGAACACAAGCAGCACCGAAGGCACAGTAGGAAAAGCCAAGTCCCGTTCCTCCCTCTCACCCTCGCACAAACACAGTCCTTTAACCCCAGGACTGCCTCCAGCATCCAGCTTCCAGGGCACTTGGGCTTGCGGGCATTGGGCATCAAGTTCCCCAGCGGACATTTTCATGCTCAACCCGGTTCTCCATCTACCTGCCTACCCCCGGAGTAATTCATCGAGACAGTTGCGCTACCAGCATAGCCTTGAGATGCAGGGAGCAATCAGGTTAAATGTCTGCACTCACGGGGACAGCAAACAAACCCCGCACAGACAGTGTGTCAGTCCTGAACCAGGTCTTTGGAGCAGCAGCAACCAAAGATTCAAAGCACGTTTTTTTTTAAATCAAAGAACGTGTAAATTATGCATCATGAAATTTGTCTGCTTACAGGCAGCCGCAAAGCAAGGAACCCGAATAACCCATTAGAAAAAGGCCAAAAACCACTGCACGAGAAAGGAGAGAGAAAAAAAAACACAAATCATGCAAACAGTAGAATCAAGTAGAATCAAGCCAACAGCATCCTGAACCAGACTGAGTGCTGGATCTTCTCCTGGAGCAGCCGAAGTAAGCCCGTGTGTGTGTGTGTGTGTGCGCGCGCGCGCTTACTGCAATTCACAGCTTTGTCTCTATTATTACGTTGCATTGCACCGCTGTCGCAAACTCAACAAATTTCACAACATACCCCAGTGATATTAAACCTGATTCTGATTCTGACAAATAAAGCCACTGTTCAAACTGCACCACCGACCGAGAGCCTGATCCTCAGCCTTCACAGCCTCTCACACAACTCTGTTAAATTTTCCTTTTTCATGTGAAGCAGCTTAGCAAGTTTTTCTGGATGAAAGGCACAAAGCGAACGCATACTCAACACCGAGGAGCCCTGCATAGTTTGGATTAGCTCAACTTTTGCAACAAGGATAATCCTAAACAGCCTCCAGGAAATGGAGGAAAAAGAACTTGCAAGATTCCCCTTCCTATTTACTTTTCAAGCACGCCTCCCAACACTTAGAGCCAGTGACATACTTTCAACATGCAACTTTGAAGAGTACAGCAAGTACAACCCCTTTGGTTCAAGACGAGTGGACCACTTAACCTGCATTCCAAAATAACCCAGCTCTTCCCCTCCACATAGTCCTCCATTTTTCTTTCATCGTGAGCGTGCTCATTCTTGCAATGGTTATCTTATTTAATGAGATAGAGTGCGGACCTGGCCGCTCTGGCCTTTCGAGCCACGCCAACCAGCAATCCCCCAATTTAACCCTCATAATTGTCATGGGACAACTTTACAATGACCAATTAACCTACTAGCCGGTGTGCCTTTGGACTGTGGGAGAAACCCATGCAGAGAACGCAAACTTCTTACAGGCAGCGGCAGGAATTGAACTCGGGTCACCTGCACTGTAAACCGTTGTGCTAACCACTACACTACGGTGCCGCCCAATGTAGGGACACTTCGGCACAATACAGACCTTTTGGCCCACGATATTGTGCCGAACGTCCTCTAAGATTAATCTAACCCTTCCCTTCCGCATAGTCCTCCATTCCTCTTTCATCCATTTAAAAATCTTCTAAATGTTCCTCACTGCCTCTGCCACCACCACTGCCAGCGTGTTCCATGTACCCGTCACTCTGTGTGAAAAAAAACTATCCCTGATATTCCCCCCCCCGCCCATATATTTCCCTCCGCACGCCTCGAAATGATGCCCCCTTGTATTAGCTATTTCCGCTCCGGGAAAAAGTCTCTGGTTGTCAACTCGATCTATGCCTCTTATCGTCAGGGGTCTGCAAAAGGACGACCCCAAGAGGCCTCCAGGAACTGGAGAAAAACTTGCTAAGTTCGCATTTCCAGCTCATTTTTCACAGCACCGCCACCAGGTTCAAGCACAGTTACTACCCCTCAACCATCAGGCTCTTGAACAGAACGGGTTAATTACACTCACTTGCCCATCTATCGAGATGTTCTCACAACCAATGATCTCACTTTAAGGACTCATTATCTCATGTTCTTGTTATTTATTGCTACTATTTATGTTACAGTTACCATTCTATAGATTTGCTGAGTATGCCCACAGGAAAATGAGTCTCAGGGTTGTATATGTACTTTGATAATAAAATTTACATCAAACTTTGTACAACATTTAAAGCCAGTGACATACTTTTGGAATGGACTCAGTGTCAGGAAGTACTTTGGAAGAAGGAATAAGAGCATAGATTATTCTCTAAACAAGAATAAAATTCAAAAATCTGACTACAAAGGGATGTGGGAGTCCCCATGCAGGATTCAATAAAGGTTAATTGGCAGGTTGAGTCGGTGGTGAGGAAGGCGAATGCAATGTTAGCATTCATTTCAAGAGGATGAGAATATAAAAGCAAATACTGTATGTAATGCTGAGGTTATATTAGGCACTGGTGAGGCCTCACTTGGAGGGCTCTGAGCAGTTTTTGGGCCCTTTTCTGAGAAAGGTTGTTCTGACATTGGAGAGGGTTCAAAGGAAGTTCACAAAAATGATTCTTGTATTGAATGGCTTGTCATATGAAGAGTGTTTGATGGCTCTGGGCCTGTATTCACTAGAATTCAGAAGAATGAGGGGTGACCTCATTGAATCCTACCGAATGGTGAAAGGCCTTGATAGAGTGGATGTGAAGAGGATGTTTCCTATGGTGGGAGAGTCTAAAACCAGAGGACACAACCTCAGAATAAAGGGACATCAATTTAGAACAGAGGTGAGGAGGAATTTCTTTAGCCAAGACAGTGGTGAATCTGTGGAATTCATTGATACAGGTGGCTGTGGAGGCCAAGTCATTGGGTATATTTAAGGCAGAGGTTGACAGACTCTTGATTAGTCAGGGCATGAAAGGATGTGAAGAGAAGGCAGAATATTGGGGATTAGAAGGAAATTGGATCAGCCATGATGAAATGGAGGAGCCAACATGATGGGCCAAATGGCCTACTTCTGCCCCTATGTCTTGTGGTCTTTTGGCCTTATATTTCAGAGGCAGTTTCCCAGATTAATATCCGGAATGGGCGGATTGTCTCATGAGGAACAGTTGGACAGGCTGGGCTGGAGTTGAGAAGAGAGCGGGCTTGATTGGAACACATAACTCAGCAGGCCAGGCAGCATCTACGGACGTGAATTAAACAGTTGACGTTTTGGGCCAAGATCCTTCATCGGGACTGGAAAAAAGGATGAGGAGTTAGAGCAAGAGGGTGGGGTCAAGGTGGTAGGTGAAACCGGAAGACAGGAAGGACTGAAGTAAAGAACTGGGAACTGGGATTGATGAAAGAGATAGAGGGATGGAGAAGGGGGAATCTGATAGGAGAGGATCAAAGACTGTGGAAGAAAGGGATGGGGGAGGAACACCAGAGAGGGCTGATGAGCAGTGAGGAGATAAGGTAGGAGAGGGAAATGTGAATGGAGTATGGTGAAGGGGTGGGGGGGCATTACCAGAAATTCAAGAAAACAATGTTCATGCCATCAGGTTGGAGGTTACCTAGACGGAATATAAGGTGTTGCTCCTCCAACCTGAGAGTGGCCTCATAGTCATAGTCATTGATCCGGGGAGAAATTGTTTTTTGTTACAGTTGCACCATAAATAATTAAATAGTAATAGAACCATAAATAGTTAAATAGTAATATGTAAATTATGCCAGGAAATAAGTCCAGGACCAGCCTATCGGCTCAGGGTGTCTGACCCTCCAAGGGAGGAGTTGTAAAGTTTGATGGCCACAGGCAGGAATGACTTCCTATGACGCTCTGTGTTGCATCTCGGTGGAATGAGTCTCTGGCTGAATGTACTCCTGTGCCCACGCAGTACATTATGTAGTGGATGGGAGACATTGTCCAAGATGGCATGCAACTTAGACAACATCCTCTTTTCAGACACCACTGTGAGAGAGTCCAGTTCCATCCCCACAACATCACCAGCCTTACGAATGAGTTTGTTGGTTCTGTTGGTGTCTGCTACCCTCACCCTGCTGCCCCAGCACACAACAGCAAACATGATAGCACTGGCCACCACAGACTCGTAGAACATCCTCAGCATCGTCCAGCAGATGTTAAAGGACCTCAGTCTCCTCAGGAAATAGAGACGGCTCTGACCCTTCTTGTAGACAGCCTCAGTGTTCTCTGACCAGTCCAGTTTATTGTCAATTCTCATCACGGCAGTAGAGGAGGCCACGGACTAACATGTCAGACAGGGAATGGGAAGTGGTTTTGAAATGGGTGGTCACCAGGAGATCCTGCTTTTTTCCTGGCAGACCGAGCGTAGGTGCTCGGCCAAGCAATCTCCCAACCTACGTAGAGTCCACGGATATACAGGAGTCCACTCCGGGAGCGCTGGATATGGTAGATAATCCCAACAGACACTCACAGGTGAAGTGTCACCTCAGCGGGATGGCTTGTTTGAGGCCCTGAATGGTAGTGAGGGAGGAGGTGTAGCACTTGTTCCGCTTCCAAGGATAAGTATCAGTGGGGAGGGATGAGTGGAACAAGGGAGTCAGAAAGTAGGGGGGAGGGAAAGATGTGCTTCGTGGTTGTGGTGTTTCCTCTAGGGGACAATTAAAAAGAAAGGTAATCCACTTAAAAGAGATTATGCACATTTTTTGGGCCCATACCCAGAAAGGATGTGTTGCTATTGGAGACAATCCAGAGAAGGTTCACGGGAACGATCCTAAATATGAATGAGTGGTGTACTCAATGTTGACACGACTAAGGAAATGATTGTAGACTTCAGGAGAGGGAAACCAGAGGTCCATGAGCCAGTAATCATCAGAGGATCAGAGGTGGAGAGGGTCAGTGACTTTAAATTCCTGGGTGTGACTATCTCAGAGGACCTGTCCTGGACCCATCGTACAAATCTTATTGCAAAGAAAGCACGACAGGGCCTCTCCTTCCTCAGGAGTCTGCGGAGATTCGGCATGTCATTGGAAACCTTGACAAACGTCTCCAGGTGTGTGGTGGGAAGTGTGCTGACTAGCTCCATTACGGTCTGGTGCGGGAACACCAACGCCTTTTAGCGGAAAATCCAACGAAAGGTAGTGGATTTGGCCCAGTACATCACATGTAAAGCACTCCCAGGCATTGAGCACATCCACATGAAATACTGTCGTAGGAAAGCAGCATCCATCATTAAAGATCCTCACCACCCAGGCCATGCTCTTTTCTCACTGCTGCCATCAGGTAGAAGGTACAGGAGCCTCAAGACTCACACCACCAGGTTCAGGAACAGTTACTACCCCTCAACCATCAGGCTCTTGAACAAAAGGGGATAACTACACTCCTTCTATTTTCAGTGTTTTCCACAATCAATGGTCACTTTAAGGATTCCTTATCTTGTGGTTTTATGTTCTCGTTACTTATTGCTGTTTATTTATATTTGCATTTGCACAGTTTGTTGTTCAGTGATCCTGTTTACAGTTACTGTTCTATAGATTTGTTGATTATGGCCACAGAAAGAGAATCTCAGGGTTGTATGTGGTGATGTGTATGTGCTCTGATAATAAATTTTACTTTGAACTTTGAATGGGTCAATGTACGAGGAGCACTTGATGGCCGTATGCCTGTACTCACTGGAGTCTAAAAGTATGTGTTGGGGGGGGGGGGGGAATCTCATTGAAGCTATGGAATATTGAAAGCCCTGGATAGAGTGGACATGAAGTGGATGTTTCCAATGGTGGGTGAGTCTGGGATCAAAGGGCACAGCCTCAGAATAGAAGGACATTTCTTTAGAACAAAGTTGAGGAGGAATTTCTTTAGCCAGAGGGTGGTTCATCTATGAAAATTCTTTGCTATAGACAGCAGTGGGGGCCAAATCATGTATATTTAGTAGAAGTTGATAGGTTCTGGATTAGTAAAGGTGTCAAAGGTTACAGGGAGAAGTGAGGAGGACGGGGCTGAGAGAGATAATAAATCAGCCATGATCGAATGGTGGAGCAGACCCAATGGGCCGAATGGCCTAATTCTGCTCCCATGTTATCCTCTTACTGTCTAACAGAGAGATAAGGAAATATTTTATCTATGAGGGTGATGAGCCTTTGGAACTCTCTGCCTCAAAGGTCGGTGGAAACAGTTATGGATGATTCTAGGGGGTTTGCAAAAGAAATGGAATGGTCCCACCACCTAACCATTGACTATACCATCACCTTGGGGCTAGAGATGGGAATGTGGGGTTGGGTTTACAACTAGATCAGCTGCAGATTACTTATTTATAGAACAGCTCTGATGGGCTGAGTGGCCTTTGACTTCCCCTAATTTGTCTCCTTGTTTGTCTGTATAAGACTGCAGAGAGTCGTGGACACAGCCCAGTCCAACCACTAAAACCAACCTCTCCTCATGGACTCTGTCTACACTTCTCGCTGTCTAGGGAAAGCATAATCAAAAGGCCCCTCCCACACCCCAGACAATATCGCTTCTTCCTCCCCCCTTCGAACAGAAGACGCAAAAGAATGAAAATATGTACCACCTGGTTCAAGGACAGTCTATTTCACTGTATTATGACTTCCTGCGGAATGGACCTTCTGTAAAATAAGATGGACGCTTGACCTCACAGTCCACCTTGTCGTGGCCTTGCAACTTGTTGACCTGTGCTGCACTTTCTCTGTAACTCTTTACTCCACTTCGATGTTGGCGGTGTTCGCCGAGCTTGGCAATTAGCTTGCAGACGTTTCATCGCCAGTCGGGGAGACAACCTCAGTGCGCAGTTGCTGCTGTTTCTCTCTGGGAGCGCTCGCGTTTAAAGGCCCCCGTTCGCTTGCCTCCATCCTGATTGGCTACCCCTTCAGTTGACCTTTGAATTCCATTGGCTCGCACTCCTTTGACTCTTAGGGGTTTGTTTATGGAGTTATGAAGCAGGCATGAGAACTTTAAGTAGCGTGGCTCCTCTCTGATGATTCTGTAACCAAGCGTATCGAAATAGATATCACCTACGAACCCCTATGAGCCAAGGAAATGCGAGCCAATAGAGTTCAAAGGTCAACTGAATGGTTAGCCAATCAGGACCGAGGCAAGTGGACGGGGGGAGGGGTCAATACAAACATGAACACTCCCAGAGAGAAACACAAGCAACTGTGCACTGAGGATGTCACCTCGACCGGTGTTGAAACATGTGCAAGATAATTGCCAAGCTTGGCGAACACCACAACATCAGACACCTCAACCCGAGCTACCAATGTTCACCACCGTCCGAAAGAACTTTATTCTGCATTCCATTCTTGTTTTCCTTTGTTCTACCCCGACGTGCTGAATGGCATGCAATAATTAGTTTACATGCACCAATAAACCAACCTAATCCATACCTACACCTCAAGGACTGTGGCAATCCAGGAAGGAAGCTCACCACCGGCTCTTCAAAGCCAACTAGGGATGGGAAATTAAACACGGGCGCAGCCTGTGAATCCTCCGTGCCTTGAATGAATATACAGTACAAGAACAAGAAAAACTGTCTTATTTATTTACTTAATGAGATACAGTGTGGGATAACCATATTACAATTACAGCACGGAAACAGGCCATCTCGGCCCTCCTAGTCCGTGCCGAACTCTTACTCTCACCTAGTCGCACCGACCTGCACTCAGCCCATAACCCTCCATTCCTTTCCTGTCTATATATCTACCCAATTTAACTTTAAACAACAACATCGAACCTGCCTCAACCACTTCTGCTGGAAGCTTGTTCCACACAGCTACCACTCTCTGAGTAAAGTTCCCCCTCAAATTACCCCTAAACTTTTGCCCTTTAACTCTCAACTCATGTCCTCTTGTTTGAATCTCCCCCACTCTCAATGGAAAAAGCCTATCCACGTCAACTCTATCTATCCCCCTCATAACTTTAAATACCTCTATCAAGTCCCCCCTCAACCTTCTACGCTCCAAAGAATAAAGACCCAACTTGTTCAACCTATCTCTATAACTCTGAAACCCAGGTAACATTCTAGTAAATCTTCCCTGTACTCTCTCTCGGCCTGAAACGTCAGTCCTGACGAAGGGTCTCGGCCTGAAACGTCGACTGCACCCCTTCCTAGAGATGCTGCCCGGCCTGCTGCGTTCACCAGCAACTTTGATGTGTGTTGCTCTGTACTCTCTCTATTTTGTTGACATCTTTCCTATAATTTGGTGACAAAAACTACACAATACTTCAAATTTGGCCTCACCAATGTCTTGTACAATTTCAACATTATATCCCAACTCCTATACTCAATGCTCTGATTTATAAAAGTCAGCATACCAAAAGCTTTCTTCACCACCCTATCCACATGAGATTCCACCTTCAGGGAACTATGCACCATTATTCCTAGATTCCTCTGTTCTACAGCATTCTTCAATGCCCTACCATTTACCATGTATGTCCTATTTTGATTAGTCCTACCAAAATGTAGCACCTCACATTTATCAGCATTAAACTCCGTCTGCCATCTTTCAGCCCACTCTTCTAACTGACATAAATCTCTCTGCAAGCTTTTGATAGGCTCTTTTGGACCTTCAAGCCACACCACCTAGCAATCTTCCGATTTAATCCTAGCCTAACCACGGGACAATTTACAATGAGTAATTAATCTACCACGTCTTTGGACTGTGGGAGGAAACCAGAGCATCCGGAGGAAACCCACCCAGTCTCGACGGAAATGTCCAAACTCCCTACAGGCAGGTCGCTGGTACTGCAGAGAGTTGTGCTATCCACTAGACTACTGTGACGCCCTTGGTTTACCGATGAATGTTCTCCCACAAATGCAGGGATAACTCCCTCATTGTCTGTAAAGCAGTCGGCTGGTCTGGGGGTCAGTACTGAAGACTGAGGCCCGAAGGTCAAAGGGAAGTACAGAAATCAAGGCCCGATGGCCAAAGAATGCAAACTGGAGGCTGGAGGCCCGAAGGCCTGTGCAGGGGTTGGCGTACAGTCCGCATCTGTGGGAGGGAGTAAAGGGGCTCGTCTCGCTTGTACTGTTCAGTATCAGGTTGGGTTCTGTGCAGCAACAAGTGCAGGCTGCCCCCCCCCCCCCAACCCCGGCACATCCTTAGCTTGTGTTGGTTGTTACGGTGGTGTAGCAGTTGTAGTGTTGGCGCGTGGCCAAGTGGTTAAGGCGTTGGACTAGCGATCTGAAGGTCGTGAGTTCGAGCTCCAGCCGAGGGAACGTGTTGTGTCCTTGAGCAAGGCACTTAACCACACATTGCTCTGCGACGACACCGGTGCCAAGCTGTATGGATCCTAATGCCCTTCCCTTGGACAACATCGGTATCGTGGAGAGGGGAGACTTGCAGCATGGGCAACTGCCAGTCTTCCATACAACCTTGCCCAGGCCTGCGCCCTGGAAACCCTCCAAGGCGCAAATCCATGGTCTCACGAGACTAACGGATGCCTATTACTATTATTACAGTCCCAGCGACCCGGGTTCCATTCCCGCCGCTGCCTGTAAGGAGTTTGTACGTTCTCCCCCCCGTGACCGCGTGGGTTTCCTCCTGGTGCTCTGGTTTCCTCCCACAGTCCAAAGACGTACCGGTTGGACATTGTAAGTTGTCCCGTGGTCAGGCTAGGGTTAAACCGAGGGATTGCTGGGCTGGAAGAGACGATGCTGTATCTCAGTAAATAAATAAATATTCATCAGTCCTTAAGACCATAAGACATAGGAGCTGCATTAGGCCATTCAGCCCATTGTCTGCTCTGCTATTCCATCAAGGCTGGCTTATTATCCCTCTCAACCCCAATCTCCTGCCTTCCCCCCATAACCCTTACTAATCAAAAACCTGTCAACGTCTGCTTTACATACAACAATGTTTTGGCCTCCACACCCATCTGTGGCAATGAAATTCCACAGATTCATTAGCCCCTGGCTAAAGGAACTCCTCCTCATCTCTGTTCTAACGGGACGTCCTTTTGTTCTGAGGCTGTGTCCTCTTGTCCTCGACTCCCCAGCTGTTAAACACATCCTTAACGGGACAATCCATATTGCTGTACGCTGCGCTTCGACCAACAGGGCACCTTGTCCGCTGATCAAAGTTCAAAGTAAATAAGTGGTGTCGAGATGTGAATAAGTAGCTTAAAAGTGAATATTTATACCCAAGTAAGAGAGAGAGAGAGAGAGTAAAAAGAAAGAGAAATGCCAAGTATCTGGCCTGTTTAAGGGTTAAGGAAGGTAATGAACGAAATATTAAAGGGTGTCTTTTATCGAGCGTTGGTGTCTGGGCTCCTGTCTGTTCCCAGCTCCTTCCTTCCACACACTGGCAGTTCTGTAACACACAGCCCACATTGTCTCCGCTCCATTTGCCACATTTTGCACAGTTGCAGAGTGGCCCAGCGGAGCAGAAAATCGGGGAGCCGCGATAAAGCGAGACACGATGGCATTCAAAAAATGCAGATGCCCTGCTACGGATTGTGGATTGATTTATTCACTTATTTGCATTAGTCCCATCGTCTAAATCCACCCCCCCCCCCACCCTCTACCCCGACCCGCCTCTCCCACCCACGTACATTTCTCCGGAACAACAGGTGCTGGGACCCGTGTCCTCAGCTTATGGCCAGCAGTTCCCTGCCTGGGTTAGGGGGAGGGAGAGATTGGGCCGTGGGATGGAGGCAGGGAGGGAGGGAAGGGAAGGTAGAGGGAGAGTGGGGGAACGTTGGGGGGGGGGTTAGACAGAGTTGAAGAAGGGAGTGGGGAAGAGAGGGACGGTGGAGTGGGCTGGAGGAAAGGAAGGAGGAGGAAAGGGAAGGGGCAAGGCCTCAGAGCCCCCTAGTTTTTTGGCCTTCAAATGTTCAGAGTGGGATTTGAAGGCACAACTTTCTGTGCGTTCCTCGCTGTGTCACTCTCCCTGGCAGGGAGGATGAGGGAGAGAGTGAGAGAGGAGACTTGGGGGAGGAAGGGAAATGAGAGGAGCGGAGGGAGTGAGGAAGGTGGAAAGGAGAGGGGAGGAAAGAAGGGAGATGAGGAGAAGAAAAGGCCGAGGGATAGATGGGGTGGCATGGTAGCGTGACGCTTTACAGTGCAGGCGACCAGGGTTCAATTCCCGTCACTGCCTGTAAGGAGTTTGTACGTTCGCCACATGGTCTCCCCCACGTGCTCCAGTTTCCTCCCACAGTCCGAGGACGTGCCGGTCAGCAGGTTAATTGGTCATAGTAAATTGTCCCGTGATTGGGCTAGGGTTAAATTAGAGAATTGCTGGACGGCGTGGCTCAAAGGGCTGGGACACGGTATCTCAAAAAAATAAGTGAAAGGAAGAGGGAGTTACGAGGAAGAGGGAGTTACGAGGAAGAGGAAGTTATGAGGAAGAGGGGTAGAAGGGGAAGTTGAAGAGAAAGGGGGAGCGAGTAGTGAGAAGGAAGGAACGTGGGAGAAGAAGGAGATAGTGGTGGCGATCTGATTTCTCACACAGATTTTGGACTGAAGATCAGACGTTTTACCACACTGGGCAGTGCCCGCAATGGCAGCCTTTCCTTATTGTCACCGAGCCTGAGGCACACCAACTCCCACCTCACTGCCCCATCCCGAACCCCGCAGTCTGACCCCACTCACCCACAGCAGATGGCAGAACGACCCAGCACAGCGGGGGGGGGGGGGGGCGGGGAATAAAACCACTCTCTCACACCTCTGCCTTCCCTTCCCCAGGGGGTGTTTGTGGGTTGGGGCAGAGAGAGTTTTGTAGGGATTTATTTAGGGAGGGAAGGAACCTCCATGCTTTGAAGGAGAGCCTAGGAGTGATTCTGAGAGGGGAGTTCAGGTGGGTGAGCTTGGCTTTGCCCCCTCCTTCTCTAATCAGCCCCCCCAACTTTATTTACACATATAAAGGCATCTGTTAGTCTCATGAGACCATGGATTTGCGCCTTGGAAGGTTTCCAGGGTGCAGGCCTGGGCAAGGTTGTATGGAAGGCCAGCAGTTGCCCATGCTGCAAGTCTCCCCTCTCCACGCCACCGATGTTGTCCAAGGGAAGGGCACTAGGGCCCATACAGCTTGGCACCGGTGTCGTCGCAGAGCAATGTGTGATTAAGTTCCTTGCTCAAGGACACAACACGCTGCCTCAGCCAAGGCTCGAACTAGCGACCTTCAGATCACTAGACTGACTCCTTAACCACCTGGCCACGCGCCAACACCTTATTAAGATATACAAGATTATGAGGGGTATAAATAGGCCAAATGCAAGCATGCCTTTTCCACTAAGGTTGGGTGAGGCTAGAATTGGAGGTGATGGGTTAAGGATGAAAGGTGAATTGTTTGAGGGGGGACCTCTTCACTCTGCGGACTGTGTGAGTGTGGAGCGACTATTACTCTATAACCTCCGGACTTGAACGTTCCTCAGTTTATACGGTCGCTACCAGTGCCGTATGGCAGCGGTGGAAAGAAGGGTGCGGAGGCCAAAAACATCGGGTGGCGTGGTAGCGCAGTGGCGGGTATTCAGTTCCCTCCACTGCCTGCGAGGAGTGTGTACGCTCTCCCCGTGGCCACGCGAGTTTCCTCCGGGTGCCTCTGGTTTCCTCCCACAGTCTAAAGCCGTACCATTTAGTGTCTGTACCTTTCCACCACAGCCTGCGAGGAGTGTGTATGATATCTCCGGTACCACATGGGTCTCCTCCGGGTGCCTCCGGTCCCACCCCCCAGCCTTCCAGAGGGAAGTGTCAGTAAGCTAGTGCCGGAAGCATTGCAACACTGATGGTCTCCGGCATGTTCTCTCTCCGTGACTCATTTCACTGGTTGTTTCAATTAATTCAATTAATTAATTAATCCAATCTGATAAAGCTACTCGAATTAAATCTACTTGATTACAAATACCTGGGGATACAAATTGACAATAAACTGGACTGGTCAAAGAACACTGAGGCTGTCTACAAGAAGGGTCAGAGCTGTCTCTATTTCCTGAGGAGACTGAGGTCCTTTAACATCTGCCGTACGATGCTGAGGATGTTCTACGAGTCTGTGGTGGCCAGTGCAATCATGTTTGCTGTTGTGTGCTGGGGCAGCGGGCTGAGGGTAGCAGACACCAACAGAATCAACAAACTCATTCGTAAGGCCAGCGATATTGTGGGGATGGAACTGGACTCTCTGATGGCGGTGGCTGAAAAAAGGATGCTGTCCAAGTTGCATGCCATCTTGGACAATGTCTCCCATCCTGAGTTGGATGATCAGCCATGATCATAATAAATGGCGGTGCAGGCTCGAAGGGCCGAATGGCCTACTCCTGCACCTATTTTCTATGTTTCTATCCACTACATAGTGTACTGGGTGGGCACAGGAGTACATTCAGCCAGAGACTCATTCCACCGAGATGCAACACAGAGCGTCATAGGAAGTCATTCCTGTCTGTGGGCATCAAACTGTACAACTCCTTCCTTGGAGGGTCAGACACCCTGAGCCAATAGGCTGGTCCTGGACTTATTTCCTGGCATAATTTACATATTACTATTTAATTATTTATGGTTTTATTACTACTTAATTATTTATGGTGCAACTGTAACGAAAACCAATTTCCCTCAGGATCAATAAAGTATATGATTATGACTATGACGATGACTAAATCTGATGAACTTAATCTGGTTAATGTGAGCCGCCCCACCCAGCGAGAACGGAGCACAGGGATCCAGACTGACTGAAGGAGGGCAGCACTGTCCACAACTGGGAGGCTGCACCTTCCTCCAGTAGAGTATCGTACTCAACTAACTTGACAAGGGGAGGAGGAGCTCTCCCTCTGGCACCATTGTTGGGGTCAATCTAGTCAATAATTGAAGTTCAAAGGAAGTTTATTATCAAAATACATATACAACCATGAGATTCATTTTCTTGCAGGCATACTCAATGAATCTATAGAATAACAACTGCAACAGAATCAATGACAGACCGCCCAACTTAGGCGTTCAACTAGAGTGCACAAGACAACAAACTGTGCAAATATAAAAAGAAAGAAATAATAATGATAAATAAGCAATAAATATTGAGAACATGAGACCAAGAGTTCTTGAAAGTAGGAATATTTCGGTGTGGGGTGAGTGAAGTTGAGTGTAGTTATCCCCTCTGGTTCAAGAGCCTGATGGTTGAGAGGTAATAACTGTTCTTGAACCTGGTGGTGTGGGACCTGAGGCTCCTGTACCTTCTACCTGATGGCAGCAGTGAGAAGAGAGCACGGCCTGGGTGCTGGGGGTCCCTGATGATGGATGCTGCTTTCCTGTGACAGCGTTTCACGTACAGTAGATGTGCTCGGTGGTGGGAAGAGCTTTACCCGTGATGGACCCGGCTGTATCCAGTACTTTTTGTCGGCATCGGTCTTTGTAATAGCCCCAAGTGTCTGATATTGTAAGAAACACATCTGGTTCTCTGTTTCCCTTCAAGCGTAGCTTTAGTGTGTCACTGTTATGCTGTGATGGTGCTGTAAGCAAGATTTTCATTGTATCTGTACTTCACTGTACTTGTTCATGTGACAATAAACGGGACTGGATGAAAATGGTGCTTGATGGTTAGCATTGGCTCAGTGGGCCAAAGGGCCTGTTTCTGTGCAAAGAAGGGGAATGGAACTGAATAAGACAGCACAGCAGCCCCTCCAATTCCTGAGGAGACTGAGGCAAGCGAGCCTCCTCCCCACCCTCCCCCCCCACCCCTTCCCCAGGCCACCTTAACCGAATTTTACAGGAGCACCATTGAGAGCCTCCTGACGAGCTGCATCTCCATCTGGTCTGGGTGCAGCCGAGCATCGGACCGGAAACCCTACAACGGACTGTGAGATCGGCCGAGAGGATCATAGGGGTCTCCCTACCATCCATCGGGGACATTTATCAGGAGCGCTGCATACGCAGGGCCCTTAGTACTATCAAGGATCCCATCCATCCACCCAGCATCCTCTTTGACTTTCTACCATCAGGCAGGAGACTCCGATGCATAAAGACAAGAACGGTCAGGATGGGAAATAGTTTCTTCCCTCAGGCCATCAGGCTTCTGAACTCCCTGCCGCATCACATTCAAGGTGCCAATGGATAATTTGTATTGTACCCCACAATATTTAATTTATGCACTTTACTTTGTTTATTTATGAGTAATTCATTTGTAGATTTAATTCTCACTTTCCTAAATTATTGTGTGTTATGTGTACTACTGTGCTTTACACCCTGGTTTGGAGAAATGTCTCCTTTGGCGGTATTCATGCTAAATGACAATAAAGTTGACTTGTCTACCCCCACAGTACTCTCTCTGTATCTATAACTTTACGTTATTTATTTGTTTAGTGATACAGCAGAGTGGGCCCTTCCAGCCAATTGAGCCACACCACCCCAGCAACATCCGACAAACCCAATTTAACCCCAACCTAATCATGGAACAATTTACAATGACCAGTTGACCTACCCGGGACGTCTTTGGACTGTGGGAGGAAACCGGAGCACCCGGAGGAAACCCACGCGGTCACGGGGAGGATGTGCGCCAACTCCTTACAGAATGGAATTGGACTCCGAACTCCGGGACGATCCGAGCCATAAGAGCGGCGCACTAACCACGACGTTACCACGGTGCCCCTTATTTAAGTCGGCGTGGAAACGTAGCAGGTAGTGTAACTCCAGCGACCTGCGATCGGGGCTCAATTCCCGCTTCTGCCTGTAAGGAGTTTGTACGTTCTTCTTGTGACCACGTGGGTTTCCTCCGGGTGCTCTGGTTTCCACCCGCCTTCTAAAGCCGTAGGGGTTAGGGGAAGTAAGTTAGGGGCACGCCATGTTGCTTGCGGGCTGCCCACAGCATATCCTCAGTCTGTGTTGGTCGTTGACATAAACGTATTTCACCCTAAGTTTCAATGCTTTGACATCCATGTGATAAATAAAACGAATCTTCTGTTCGTCGTCCTAACGCGAAATATCTCCCTGAGCTATCTTGAAGAAGGGCATTGGAGCTCTCCCTGTGACCTGGTGCCATTCTTGGGGTCAATCCAGTTAATAATCTAGAGTTAATGGGCACAAAATTCTGATATATGGGCATCTGTTAGTCTCATGAGACCATGGATTCGCGCCTTGGAAGGTTTCCAGGGTGCAGACCTGGGCAAGGTCGTATGGAAGACCAGCAGTTGCCCATGCTGCAAGTCTCCCCTCTCCATGACACCAATGTTGTCCAAGGGAAGGGCACTAGGACCCATACAGCTTGGCACCGGTGTCGTCGCAGAGCAATGTGTGGTTAAGTGCCTTGCTCAAGGACACACACGCTGCCTCAGCCAAGGCTCGAACTAGCGACCTTCAGATCACTAGACGAATGCCTTAACCACTTGGCCACGCGCCAACACGCGCCAGAACAAAATTCTGATATTGCTGTTAAAAATAAAAATCACATTTGGTTCTCCGTTGCCCTTCAAGGGAGGAACCCAGTCATCTTTTCTCAGACTTGTCCCTGAGTGACCCCCCAGGCTCGCCAGCTGACTTTTAAATGGCTTCTCAGGTACTCTAGCGACGCCACTCAGATTATGGACAAGAAGGGATGGGGTAATAAATGCTCCTTCAAGAGAACCACAACCTTGTTGTAGGGTTTGGAGGATTGCGTGCCTCGATGACTCCCCCCCATCCTCACCACATCCTACAGAGGTTGTATTGAGAGCACCCTCAGCAGCTGCATCACTGCCTGGTTCGGGAATTGCACCATCTTGGATCGCAAGACCCTGCAGCGGATAGTGAGGTCAGCTGAGAAGATCATCGAGGTCTCTCTTCCTGCCATTACAGACATTTACACCACACGCTGCATCCGTAAAGCAAACAGCATTGTGAAGGACCCCACACACCCCTCATACAAACTCTTCTCTCTCCTGCCATCTGGCAAAAGGTACCGAAGCATTCGGGCTCTCACGACCAGACTGTGTAACAGTTTCTTCCCCCAAGCCATCAGACTCCTCAATACCCAGAGCATGGACTGACACCAACCTACTGACCTCTACTGTGCCTATTGTCTTGTTTATTATTTATTGTAATGCCTGCACTGTTTTGTGCACTTTATGCAGTCCTGGATAGGTCTGTAGTCTAGTGTAGTTTTTGTGTTGTTTTACGTAGTTCAGTGTAGTTTTGTATTGTTTCAAGTAGCACCATGGTCCTGAAAAACATCTCGTTTTTACTGTGTACTGTACCAGCAGTTATGGTCGAAATGACAATAAAAAGTGACTTGACTTGACTTGACTTTTTCCTTTGCAATAGCAACAGCCCTCACTCCTGCTCCCTGACACTCACGGACCTCTGGCATACAGCTAGTGTCTTCCAAAGTAAAGACTGAAGCAAACTACTTCTTAAATTCATCTGCCAATTCTTTGTCCCCCATTACTACCTCACCAGCATCATTGTCCAGTAATTCAATATCAACCCTTTGATTCTTTTTATAACTGGAAAACTTTTAGTATCCTGCTCTATATTATTGGCTAGTTTGTCCTCATATTTCATCTTTTCCCTTCTTATAGCTTTTTAGTTGCCTTTTGTTAGATTTTAAAAGCTTCCCAATTATCCAACTTCCCACTCACTTTTGCTACCTTTAAAGCCCTTCCTTTAGCTTTTAAGCAATCCTTAACTTCCCTTGTCAGCCACAGTTGCCTAACTCTGCCATTTCATAACTTCTTCTGTGGGACACAACTGTCCTGCGCCTTGTGAACTATTCCCAGAAACCTCAGCCACCTCTGCTTTGACGTCATCCCCGCCAGTATCCTCCTCCAAACCACCTGGGCAAGCTCCTCTCTCATGCCTCTGTAATTCTCTTTATTCCATTGTGATACTGATATATGTGACTTATGTTTCTCTCTCTCAAAATGCAGTATGGATTCAATCATATTATGATCACTGTATCCTAAGGGTTCCTTTACGTTAAGCTCCCAAATAAGATCTGGGTTACGACACGACACCCAATCTAAGATAATGCCAGCATCTAATCAGCCAATCACGTGGCAGCAACCCAATGCATAAAAGCATGCTGACATGGTCAAGAGGTCCAGTTGTTGTTCGGACTAAACTTCAGAATGCTGAAGCAATGTGATCTAAGAGACACCGACCACGGGATGATTGTTGGTGCCAGATGTGGTAGTTTGAGTATCTTAGCAACTGCTGATCTCCTGGGAATTTTAATACACACCGGTCTCTAGAGTTTACAGAGAATGGTGTGAAAAACTGAAAAAAAAACATCCAGTGAGCGGCAGTTCTGTGGGCAAAAAACACCCATATTAATGAGAGAGGTCAGAGGAGAATGGCCAGACTGGTTCAAGCTGACAGTAACTCAAATAATCACACATTACAACAGTGATGTGCAGAATAACACACAAAATGCCAGAGGAACTCAGCAGGCCAGGCAGCATCTACGGGAAAAAGCACAGTCGACGTTTCGGGCCGAGACTCTTCGGCAGGACTGGAGAAAAAAAGCCGAGGAGTAGATTCAAAAGGTGGGGTGGGGCAGGGTTGGGAGGGGAGAGAGACTCACCAGGTGAAAGGTGAAACCGGGAGGGGGAGGGATGAAGTAGAGAGCTGGGAAGTTGATTGGTGAAGGTGACAGACGTCCATGGAAGAAAGGAAAGTGGGGGGGGGAGGAGCACAAGAAGGAGGCGATGGGCGGGCAAGGAGATAAGGTGAGAGAGGGGAAAGGGGAGGGGGAATGGTGAAGGGGGGGTCATTACTGATCTCCTGGGAATTTTCACGCACACCGGTCTCTAGAGTTTACAGAGAATAGCGTGAAAAACTAAAAAACATCCAGTGGGTGGCAGTTCTGTGGACTAAAGCACCATGTTAATGAGAGAGGTGAGAGGAGAATGGCCAGGAGAATGCCCCACCCACTCCCCTTACCATTACCCATCCTCTTTTCCCTCTCTCATCTCATCTCCTTGCCCACCCATCGCTTCCCTCTGGTGCTCCTCCCCCCTTTTCTATCTTCCGTGGTCTTCTGTCCTCTCCTGTCAGACTACCCCTTCTCCAGTCCTGTATCTCTTTCACCCATCAACTTCCCAGCTCTTTATTTCATCTCCTGGTTTCACCTTTCACCTGGTGTTTCTCTCTCCCCTCCCCACACCTTTTAAATCTACTCCTCAGCTTTCTTTCTCCAGTCCTGCCGAAGGGTTTCAGCCCGAAACATCGACTGTTTACTCTTTTTCCATAGAAGCTGCCTGGCCTGCTGAGGTCCTCCAGCATTTTGTGTGTGTCGCTCGGATTTCCAGCATCTCTGCAGGTTTTCTCTCGTTTGTGAGTGGTGTGCCGAAGAGCACCTCTGAACACACAACATGCCGAGCCCCAAAGTGGACGGGTTACACCAGCAGAAGACCATGAACGTTCACTCAGTGGCCTCTTTATTAGGTACAGGAGGTACCTGATTTACGACATGGGTTTGGAAAGGTAACGTACACTTGCACGTGCTGGGTGGAGATTTAAGGAAGCCTGTTCCTAAGGCTGAAGTTAGATGGTGGTGCAGCCTCGTCTCGTGGGCTGTGGGATATTTTCATGGTCAGATTTTGTTCCCTCCCCGTGGACTGCATTTGAACCGAGATATTTGTAATTCAATTCTCGAGTGTTCTTTCCTCCTCCGGCCAACAAAGAAAACATTGTTACAGCGGCCACTGCCTGCAGATAACTTCCCCAGCCCCCCCAAACACTTTCACATTACAGCCGTGCTCTCCCAGCTCCACTCCACAGTGAACACACACACTCATACACACTCATATACAGACACACACACTCACTCATATACACACAGGCACACACACTCATGCACACTCATTTCCACACTGAGACATACACACATATCCACATACACACAAACACACTCAAATGCACAAGACCCATGCACACACATACACACACACTCACACACAATCACACACTCATACACACACGTACACTCATACACCCACACTTACACAACATCACACATCTTCTCTCACACACACAGACAATCCCACATACACACACATCATCATACAGCATCACAAACACACACTATCAAACACATACCGTCAAATTCACACCATCACACTCACACCATCACACACACAATCTCACACACACACTTTTACATACACCTACAAGCATCACACACACACTCTCCATCACACGCCATCACACACACACAATCACACACACCATCAAACACACATCATCACGCACACACTATCACACACACACCCATCACACATACACACCATCAATCACACACCATCATACACACATCACACACACACCATCACACACACAAACACTATTCCACATACACACACGCCACCCACACACCATCACACACATATTCACACATGCATCATCAAACACAGACATACCATCACCCACAATGACCCATGCACACCATCACACACACAAAACCACACACGCACCATCAAACACACATCATCACACACACACTATCATACACAATCCATCACATACACACCATTGCCCACACACCATCACACGCACATTCACACATGGACATCACACATGCATAGAAATACACACACACACACACCATCCCACACTGATCATACACGGACATCTCACACACATGAACATGCCCACACATTAACACACAAATAAACACACACCATCACACACACTAACACACACCATCACAGACACATATTATCACACACACACACACCATCAAACATACACACACACATCATCACATGCACACCATTACACAGACACACCATCTCTCACACACACCATCAGACACACACTATCACACCCACACATCATCACACACTGATCATACACAGACATCTCACACACACTACATGACACACACACCAGCACACACACACTCTATCATGCACTCACCACCGTACACACACACCATCAGACAAACACTATCACACACAGCGTCTTCCACACATCATCACAAATGCATATACACACAACACACCACCATCACACACGCACCATCAGACACATACACACACACATAGTCACACAGATACACACACACACACCATCTCACAGACACACACACACTCCATCACACAAGAACACCCACACACCATTACACACACAGTCCTTCACATGCACCATCACAGACACACTATCATACACAGATGCCATCGCACACACACCAACACACACACACACACACACACACACACACACACTCAGACACCATCACATGCACGGACAGACCATCACAAACACTCACCATCACACACACATATCATCACCCACACACCATCACACACACACACACACACCACCAGACTCACCATCACACAAACACCATTACACGCACACTCCATCACACACACATATTCACACATAACCAGACATATTCACTCACACACAATCACACACACATCACATACACATACCATCACACACCCAACACCCCCCCACACACACACTATCACATACACACCATCATCAGACACAGACCAACACATGAATATTCACACACACTAACACACATGTACTCACTCAGACACAGGCACACATCACACAGTCACCTTCTCACACACACATACCATCACATGCACACCATCCTACACACACACACACACACACACCATCAAACACACGCACACACACCGTCACACACACACACAAACCATCACATACCCACACATATTCACTCACACACCATCACACACACACATACAATTACACACAAACATCACACCCACATATTCATTTACAGACATATTCTCACACACCCACACATATTCACTTGCACACACACACATCCTCACACACACACACACACATACACACCAACACCCAATACACACGCCATCACACATCATAGTCATGCAGACTTTATCATAGACCATCGCACACCATCATCACACACATGCCATCATTTGAGGACATGAGTTGAAAGTTAAAGGACAAAAGTTTAGGGGTAACATGAGGGGGAACTTCTTTACTCAGAGAGTGATAGCTGTGTGGAACGAGTTTCCAGCAGAAGTGGTTGAGGCAGGTTCGATGTTGTCGTTTAAAGTTAAATTGGACAGCTATATGGACAGGAAAGGAATGGAGGGTTATGGGCTGAGTGCAGGTCAGTAGGACTAGGTGAGAGTAAGAGTTTGGCACAGACTAGAAGGGCCGAGATGGCCTGTTTCCATGCTGTAATTGCTATATGGTTATATCACAGACACACAGACTTGATCATAGACCATCAGATAGCATCACACTCACATCATCACACAGAAATATTCACACACCCCCACACATATTCATTCACACACTCACATCATCACACACACCATAACATAAACACCATCACACGCACACCATCACAAACACAATAATCTCACACAAATAATCACACACACACCATCACACACACACACACACACACACACACACACATCAATGCACAGCACCACACATGCATCATCACACACACTCTATCACTCTAATACACCATTACACACACACACCATCATATACACACCATGACACACACACAATCACACATATACCAACATACAGTCACAACCACACACAGGCATCACACAAGCACAGATGTTGATACACACACATCATACACATATTCACACACACACACACACACACACACACATCACAGACAAACACCAAGCTCACACACACCATCAACCACCCACACATATTCACACACACATCACCATCACACACAGATACAGTCACATACACACACCACGGGTTAGATACAGAGTGAAGCTCCCTCTACACTGTCTCATCACACTCTCCCAGGACAGGGACAACATGGGTTAGGTCCAGAATGAAGCTCCCTCTACACTGTCTTATCACACACTCCCAGGACAGGGACAGCACGGGTTAGATACAGGGTGAAACTCCCTCTACACTTTCCCATCACACACTCCCAGGACAGGGACAGCATGGGTTAGATACAGAGTGAAGCTCCCTCTACACTGTCCCATCACACACTCCCAGGACAGGGACAGCACGGGTAGATACAGGGTGAAGCTCCCTCTACACTTTCCCATCACACACTCCCAGGACAGGGACAGCATGGGTTAGATACAGAGTGAAGCTCCCTCTACACTGTCCCATCACACACTCCCAGGACAGGGACAGCACGGGTTAGATACAGAGTGAAGCTCCCTCTACACTGTCCCATCACACACTCCCAGGACAGGGACAGCACGGGTTAGATACAGAGTGAAGCTCCCTCTACACCGTCCAATCACACACTCCCAGGGCAGGGGCAGCACAGGTTAGATGCAGAGTGAAGCTCCCTCTACACTGTCTTATCACACACTCCCAGGACAGGGACAGGACAGGTTAGATACAGAGTGAAGCTCCCTCTACACTGTCCCATCACACACTCCCAGGACAGGGACAGGACAGGTTAGATACAGAGTTAAGCTTCCTCTACACCTTCCTTATTAACTCTCAATGAAAATCTCCCCAGTACATTTTAGTGATGATTTTAAAGTTGTACACTGTGGTCTTGTCTCTTCTCATTTTTTTTTCTCCAGTCTTGAAGAAGGGTCTCGGTCCAAAGTGTTGACTGTTCACTCTTTTCCATAGATGCTGCCTGACCTGCCTAGTTCCTCCAGCATTTTGTGTGTGTTGCTTTGACTTCCAGCGTCTGCAGACTTTCTCTCATGTGTGATGGGTTGCAATGCACCAGTCAGTGATTTACAACATCAAATGCCCTTGGCTGCATGTCTCAGAAGTTCTCTTAATCTATTTCTCAAATGCTGAGAATCCCCCTTTCTCTTGTCCTTCCTCTTAATGAACACTCCCCCCACACACTTTCCTCATGGTATACGTGAATCCTTCCCCCAGCCTCTCTATTCTGCCTCCAGAGTACTTAGTCTCTTTTCTCTGAACATTGCAACAAGCAAGTATGTAATAAAGGGTGACATTTTCCAAGTGAGAACAGTTAAAAAGTGAGAGAGAGAAAGAGAGAGAAAGAAGCTAATTGCAGAAACGATAAAGCTGGCATCAGCACTCAGAACGAAATTGAGTCCATAGACCGGGAACACACATAAAAGTTGCTGGTGAACGCAGCAGGCCAGGCAGCATCTCTAGGAAGAGGTACAGTCGACGTTTTGGGCCGACTGCTTCCAACTTCACCCCCGCTCGGGCTCCTAAGCAACACTGCTCCAACTTCTCTCCGCTCATCTCTCTCCAACTCCGACTCCATCTCGAACATGCTTAAACCTCTGTCCGACTCTGTCTCGCACTCACACCCTCGCTTAAGATAGAAAGTGAGAAGTGCCCAAGGACACACCCAACTTGGAAGCGTATGGGTTTCACAGTTTCACCAAATGTTCTCATTAAAAATCCCGAAGAAAGCTTCCATCTCAGGTGATTCTTGAGAAGGTGTTTAACTCACTGCATGGCTTCGTACACCACATACTGCGAGGGCAGTAGACTCTCAATAACATTGCCTCTGCATACTTGAGGTACACTGACATGTGTCTGAAATAATTATTCACACCGGAGGAATAAATATCTTTTCATTGTATTTAGAACAAATTTTCTACTTTACTATTCAGCCACTGACAAAAATATATATAAATTTGTACAAATGTTTAGGAAGCATTCGACCGTTCCTCCTGTTAAATGCTACTGAGGAGTGTATGTGTGTATGATTATGTGCAATAAGTAGGTATCTGCATTGAAGCAGTAGATGATTGTGTTGTATACGGTGCTGTGGGCACTCGGTGCTGTGCCTTCTGTGGATACTGTGAAATTTGACACAAGAAATCAGAAAATGCTGGACACACTCAGCAGGACTCAGGGACACAGAGTTAAAGTTTTCCCCCTCTACAGGTCAGACCTTCGGAAAAAAAGATGAGCTTTATTTGTCACATGCACATCGATACATACAGTGCAATGCGCTGTTTGCGTCAGCGACCACACGGTCCGAGGATGTGCTAGCGGCTGCCACGCTTCCAGTGCCAGTGACTTTGGAACGTGAGAGGAACCCGGAGCACCCGTAGTCACGGGGGAAAGTGTATAAACTCCTTACAAATGACAGCGGGAATTGAGTTTCCCTTGCTGGCCTGGAGAGTATCACGCTAGCCACGACACTGCCGTGCCCTGATCAACAACTGATTCTCTTTCCATAGATGCTTCTTGGCCCACTGACTGTTTCCTGACGGGCTATGTCCTTCTTGAGTGTGTAGGTTTTGTTTGTATGATCATAACATGCGTGTAGTCAACACATCATGTGTGTGCCAAGTGTCGGCATGCTGCTTGTTTCCCCATTACGTGCAGAGCTTCTGCGTTTTGCTGAAAGCCCATCGACCTGCGTGAAGGTTATCCTTGCAGAGACGTGTGCATTGTTAAAATTCACAGCAAATGTCATTATCAAAGTACATATATGCAACCACATACAATGCCGAGATTCATGTCCCTGTGGGAATTCACAGTAAATCTACAGAATAGTAACTATAACAGGATCAATGAAAGATCAACCAGAGTGCAGAAGACAACAAACTCTGCAAATGCAAATATAAATAAAAGGCAATGAATAATGAGATAATGAGATAAAGAGTCCTTAAAGTGAGATCATTGGTTGTGGGAACATCTCAATGATGGGGCAAGTGAGTGAGGTTATCCTCTTCCGTTCAAGAGCCTGATGGTTGAGGGGCACTAACTGTTCCTGAACCTTGAGTCCTGAGGCCCTTGTACCTTCTACCTGCCGGCAGCAGCCTAGGTGGTGGGGATCGCTGATGATAGACACGGCTTTCTTCTGAGAGTGTTTCATTTAGATGTACGCGAGGTGTATGTGTGTTTTATTACAAAAATGTGACGGTTACCCGTGCCTACATCTAGGAATGAGTGGGAAACAAATTCTGAAGTCGCCCTCACTGAAGTGTCTGTCAGGCAACCACAAAAGATTGCCAAAGTGTGACAAAGACTTTGCGATGCATGCATGCTGGCTTTGACACAGCCTGTAAAACACCTGTTTCTCATTTGTGGATGTGAGAGAGAGTGGGACACTTTCTGGAGCGTCTCTGCAGAGGACATGTGTTAGCCCAAGCTTACGTTACTGGCACATCCCCTAACACTGAATTTTCCACTCTCAGTGGCCACTTTGTTAGGTACACCTGCACACCAGCTCATTAATGCAAATATCTCATGTGGTAGCAACTCAGTGCATAAAAAGATGCAGGTGTGGCACGTGGCCAAGTGGTTAAGGCGTTCGTCTAGTGATCTGAAGGTCACTAGTTCGAGCCTTGGCTGAGGCAGCGTGTTGTGTCCTTGAGCAAGGCACTTAACCACACATTGCTCTGCGACGACACCGGTGCCAAGCTGTATGGGTCCTAATGCCCTTCCCTTGGACAACATCGGTGGCATGGAGAGGGGAGACTTGCAGCATGGGCAACTGCCGGTCTTCCATACAACCTTGCCCAGGCCTGCGCCCTGGAAACCTTCCAAGGCTCAGATCCATGGTCTCGTGAGACTAACGGATGCCTATAAAAATGGTCAGGAGATACAGTTGTTCAGAATGGGGAAGAAATGTGATCTAAGTGACTTTGACCATAGAATGATGGTTGCTGCCAGACGGGGTAGTTTGAGTATCTCTGAAACTCTAGACAATGGTGCGAGAAGCAAGAAACTTCCAGTAAGCTGCGGTTCTGAGGGTGAAACTGGCTCGAGAGAGGTCAGAGGAGAATGGCCAGGCTGGTTCAAGCTGGCAGGAGGACAACAGTAACCCATATAACCACGCGTTACAGCGATGGTGTGCAGAGGAGCTTCTCTGAAAGGACAACACATCAAATATTGAAGTGGGTGGGCAATGGTGGCAGAAGACCACAAACATACACCCAAAAGTCAGTTTATTAGGTATCTATTAAATAAGTTGTTCCTGCTTCAACTACTGCACAGAGTCTTGTCATCTTCAGAAGTTTTCGGATGACTCTGCCATAGTTGGATGCATCAGCAAGGGAGATGAGGCTGAGTACAGGGCTACGGTAGGAAACTTTGTCACATGGTGTGAGCAGAATTATCTGCAGCTTAATGTGAAAAAGACTAAGGAGCTGGTGGTAGACCTGAGGAGAGCTAAGGTACCGGTGACCCATTTCCATCCAGGGGGTCAGTGTGGACATGGTGGAGGATTACAAATACCTGGGGATACGAATTGACAATAAACTGGACTGGTCAAAGAACACTGAGGCTGTCTACAAGAAGGGTCAGAGCCGTCTCTATTTCCTGAGGAGACTGAGGTGCTTTAACATCTGCCGGACGATGCTGAGGATGTTCTACGAGTCTGTGGTGGCCAGTGCTATCATGTTTGCTGTTGTGTGCTGGGGCAGCAGGCTGAGGGTAGCAGAAACCAACAGAATCAACAAACTCATTCGTAAGGCCAGTGATGTTGTGGGGATGGAACTGGACTCTCTCACGGTGGTGTCTGAAAAGAGGATGCTGTCCAAGTTGCATGCCATCTTGGTCAATGTGTCCCATCCATTACATGATGTACTGGTTGGGTACAGGAGTACATTCAGCCTGAGACTCATTCCTCCGAGACGCAGCACAGAGCGTCATAGGAAGTCATTTCTGCCTGTGGCCATCAAACTTTACAACTCCTCCCTTGGAGGGTCAGACACCCTGAGCCGATAGGCTGGTCCTGGACTTATTTCATAATTTACTGGCATAATTTACATATTACTATTTAACTATTTATGGTTCTATTTTTATTTACTATTTATGGTGCAACTGTAACGAAAACCAATTTCCCCCGGGATCAATGAAGTATGACTATGACTTGTTTACCATGTAATATTATATCTGGATGATTATTATGAATTGTCCTATTGAATGTTTGCACAAGTTCACTATGATGCAACAGAGTTGTAATGACCTGGTTTATTGTTATGCTGTAGGTATTTCATATAGCGGCTCTGTAAGAGCTGCTGTTCCGCTTTCAGCCTGTTTGGGTTATTGTTGAAGATAAGGGACAATGTGGAATGTGTGCCACCCAATTAGTGGGAGGTTTTTCTTGGTGAAGGTCAGTAAGGTTGGACTTGGGTCTTTTGGTCGTCGGGAGATGAAGAGAGAAGACACTGGGGAGAACCGGTCGTAGCGTACAACCCGGTGGGAGACCCGTTTGTTCGAGATGGATTACGAGCGACGTTCGGAAGGTGGTGTGTGCTTTCACGTTGACCGAGGGCCCAGCACGTGAGTGACAGAGAAGTTCAAAATGAGCTCCAATTTGTGCTCATTTAACCGTTTAATTAGAATGGGCCCTTTTCTTTTTGTTATTCTTTAATAACACTTTAGCTAACATTCATAAATATAATTCCTTTAATCGTATGCAGTGTGCCGTCTGTTTTTTCATGGCATTAATTTGTAACAGGGTAGCAAATGACACAGCATCCACACAAACCAGGGTTGGGGTGGGATCAGGGCACCTCAATCTTACGAGGTTGTTTTCCCTAGTTACGCAGCCAAGGAAAGCAGCGTGTTTCATTGTCATAGAGAACTACAGCACCGAAACAGGCCCTTTGGCCCATCTAGTCCGTGCCAAACTATTATTTCTGCCTCATCCCATTGCTCTGCACTAGGACCATAGCCCTCCATTCACCTCCCATCCATGTACCTATCCAAACTTCTGATAAATGTTGAAATCTTTGGCAGTGCCATGATAAAGTAATTGGTTAACGCAAACACTATTACAGCTCGGGGCACCAGAGTTTGATTTCACACTGTCTGTAAGGAATTTGTACGTTCTTCCTGTGACTGCATTGGTTTCCTCTGGGTGTTCTGCTTTCCTCCCACAGACCAAAGACATACCGGTTAATACAAAAAGAAGAAGAAACCCCTTAGCTCCGAGTGGAGTCATCAGGACGCCATCATGACGGCGTCTTTTTAGCAGGCCTTCTTATGTTTATGAGGCCAAGTTGCTAGCTTGACGCTCAACCTAGCACGGATGGAAAGCATGCAAGGGAGCCGGCTGGATTCAAACTCAGGAGCCTTTGCTCCGAAGTCTGGCGCTGATGCCACTACGCCACCAGCCGGCTAACAAAAGTTCGTAGTAAATTTATTATAAAAGTACGTATATATCACCATATAGAACCCTGACATTCATTTTCTTGCGGGCATACTCAATAAATCCAATAACCACAATAGAATCAATGATGGACCGCATCAACAGGATGGACAACCAGTGTGCAAAAGACAACAAACCATACAAATACAAAAAGAAAGGAAAGAAGCATTAATGATAATAATTCTGACAAGAAGTACACACCGCTAAGTTTAATTGAAAGCACAACACAGAAAAATGAAGAAATTATCACTACAGAATAAAAAGTTAACTAATGGAAGACCATGGCCTTCTACAGAAAAGATCCCCACGTCTGAGCAGACCAACTGTTGACAAGGAAGAGTCGAGTGTCTGGTCAGAGTGCTTGGCCCTTCCCAGAAACACAGGAGTTCCTTGTGGCAATACAGGACCAGGTGGTTAACACCAAAAAATGTCAAAAATACATTATAAAAGGCCAACAAATTCAAGATAATGAAAATGCCAAGAGAACCTGAAACAATCCAACACATTACAGGATCCTGTAGCGGTTTAACTCAATCTGATTTCTTACACAGGCACAATCAAGCAGCAAACGTCATTCACCAAAATCTTGCTTTAAAATACAAACATAAAATACATTATACCTTACGATAAATACAAGCCTGATCCAGTTTTAAAGTCAGAGTCATACAAATTATATTATGACAAATCTATTATTACAGATAGGACAATCCATAATAACCATCCAGATATAATATTACAGGATAAAGAAGCTGGAACAACTTACTTAATAGATATAGCCATTCCAAGCACACATAACATACAGATATCAATAAGTGAAAGACACCAGAAATATGCTGAATTAAAAGAGGAAATTGAAAGACTATGGAACATGAACAAGCTATACATTGTTCCGATAGTAATATCAACACTGATATCATCCCAAAGTCACCACACAATAGCATTAAGCAATTAGGCCTACAGAGTAACATGTGCGTAAATCTCCAGAAAGGCACAATATTAAACACCACGAGAACAGTCTGAAAGTTTGTAGCAATTGAGAAATGAGAGTGCTTGACTATTTGAGGCTCATTGGGCTGGAAGATCCTGTCCCACAATGTATCTCTAAATAAGTAAATTGAACCTGCATCCACCACTGTCACAAGGTATTCCACAATAGCTTGGCTGATGCCTCTATGCTGAACAGAGGGAGTTCAGCACTGTCAATAGTGCAATATCTAAGAGCAAAAAGCCGACCAGCCTCTAGGCTGGATACAGAACCAACTGCAACAGGATGCGTCGGTCTAATAGTTATCCCTCAACCAATGGGGGTGGCACAGTAGCCTATTGGTTAACACAATGGTTTACAGTATCAGCGACCCAGGTTCAATTCCCACCACTGCCTGTAAGGAGTTCTCCCCGTGACCACGTGGGTTTCCTCTGACAGACCAAAAACATAGAGGCTGGTGAGTTAATTAAATAAATAGGCACCAGTTAGTCTTATGAGACCATGGATTTGTGCCTTGGAAGGTTTCCAGGGTGCAGGCCTGGGCAAGGTTGTATGGAAGACCAGCAGTTGCCCATGCTACAAGTCTCCCCTCTCCATGACACCAATGTTGTCGAAGGAAAGGGCATTAGGACCCATACAGCTTGGCACCGGTGTCGTCGCAGAGCAATGTGTGGTTAAGTGCCTTGCTCAAGGACACAACACGCTACCTCAGCCAGGGCTCGAACTAGCGACCTTCAGATCACTAGACGAACGCCTTAACCACTCGGCCACACGCCAACACATTGTGGGTTAATTGGTCATTGTAAATTATCCCGTGATTAGGCTGGGGTTAAATCGGAGGATTGTTGCTCAAAGGGCTGGAAGGGCCTATTTCACGCTGTATCTCAATAAATAAATAAATGCCATCTGTCTCACTGCTGTTGATGGGACTGGCTTTTTAATGCATCAAGAAGTCACAAAGTGATTCCACAGCTGTAAATTGCTTTGGGGATATTGTAAAACACTTAACATAAAACTTAATTTTGTTTTTGCGCTTATTAAGTGTAAGGTACTTAGCCAACTTATTTTCAGTCTTATATGAGCCAACAGCTCCTTTCCCAGCTACTGAAATTGTAGTTAGTCTTTGCCTTAACCTCAGACAGCCCTGCCCTTATAATAATAACGTCAATAACGTGTCAATACACATCTACTTTGCTGCTCTACAAAGAAGAGACGTCCACACAGCTTCAAAAAGCAGAAATCTCTCTCTCTCGATGGTGAAAGAGAGCTTGCTGCTGATACTTGGGTCAGGGGAACTTGAAATAAGTGACACTGCAGACAGTAACATTGAAGTGGTGGACTGTCAGCGTCCCCTCTCGCTGTGGCAGGAGCGATCTCTCTCTCTCTCCCTCATTAGTGGGAGAGAAGGCCTGCGAGATGTCCGAGTGTTGGGATGGGCAGTAGTTTTCGGTGGACTCAGATCACGGTCTCTGTTGTCGTTGACGCCAACCGCTGGTGCAGTGGCACCCGCACTGAACTTCCGGCCGGGGGGTCCCGGGTTCGCACCCGGCCGGCCCCTTGCACGCTTCCCATCGCGTTGAGCGTTGAGCCACTCGACCGCGGGAAAAGCAGACAAACGCTAAAGAAACGGCGAGGTTGCCGCCCGATGGGGCACAGGGCGCGGAGAGGAATAACAACAACTAGATCTTGGTCTCTGGGGCCTTCCTATTGCTTGGTGGGTGGGGTGGGGGAGGCTAATGCTTTCTGCTGGAGAGTTTTTGCTGATGCTTGTGAGTGGAAAAGGGTTCTAACATTTTTCTGTAATTCATTCTTTGCTTATTTCTTCTCTCGGTTTCACGGATGTCTGTGAAGAGTAAGACTGTCAGGCTGTACACTGTATACATTCTCTGATATTATATTGAACCATTGAGCCTAAAGTGAACTCAGATAGTGCTGGCAATACTCAGAGGGTCAGACAGCACCTGTGGAGGGAGAGAAAGAGTCTGCATTGCAAGCTCTTGAGCTTTGATGAAAGATGCTGCCGAACCCGCTGGGTTTTTTTCTATTATTTATAGATTTAGCTCCTTCGTTCTTTCTTTTCAATCTTCTGCCCATATTTTTTTTCAAAGTGTACAAAATTTTATTCAAATACAAAGGATAAGGGTTAGAAAACAGTAACTAAGTTCAAATTAAATTCGTTATTAGAGTTATAGAGAAGCACAGCACAGAAACAGGCCCATCGGCCCATCTAGTCTGTGCTGAAACCATTCAAACTGCCTACTCCCATCAACCGGCACTGGGACCACAGCCCTCCATACCCCTACCGTCCATGTAACTATCCAAACTTCTCTGAAACGTTGAAATCGAGCTTGCGTGCACCACTTGTGCTGGCAGCTCGTTCCACACTCTCATGACCCTCTGAGTGAAGAAGTTTACCCTCATGTTCCCCTTAAACTTCTCCCCTTTCACCCTTAACCCATGACCTCTGGTTGTAGTCCCAGCCAAGCTCAGTGGAAAAAGCCTGCTTGCATTTACCCTATCTATATCTCTCATGATTTTGTATACCTCTATCAAATCTTCCCTAAACCTTACACATTCCAGGGAATAATGTCCGAACATATTCAATCTTTTCTTATAAATCAGGTCCGTCAGCCCCAGTAACATCCTGGTAAATTTTCTCTGCACTCTTTCAACCTTGTTTACATCTTTCCTGTAGGCAGGTGACCAAAACTACACACAGTACTCCAAATTAGGCCTCAAATTTGACCAACTGCTGAAGAACTGAGTAGCAAATATTTTTATTTTTATGCAATTTATTTAGAGTGACAACATGATAACGGGTCCTTCCAGCCCAACGAGTCCGCACCACCCAATAACATCCTTCGACCTGCTAAACCGCACGTCTGTGACCTGCTAAACCGCACGTCTCTGACCTGCTAAACCGCACGTCTGTGACCTGCTAAACCGCACGTCTGTGATCTGCTAAACTGTACGTCTTTGGACTGTGGGAGGAAACCAGAACACCTGGAGGAAGCCCACGCAGTCACAGGGAGAACGTTACCTGTGAAGTTCCATACAGGCAGCGGCAGAATCTGAACGCTGATGGCTGAGCACTGACACGCTGAAGTGTTGCACTAACTACCACGCCACCCCGTCACCCTCTTCCTTTCAAATCACCTTTAGCAAACAGCCCATGGGTGAAAACACCTTGTTAATGAGAGAGGTCAGAGGAGAATGGCCAGGCTGGTTCAGGCTGACAGGAAGGTGACAGTAACTCAGATAACCACCCGTTACAACGGCGGTGCACAGAACAGTCTCTCTGAATGCATAGCGCATCGAACCTTGAAGCGGATGGACTACAGCAGCAGAAGACGATGAATATCCACTCAGTAACCACTCTATTAGGAACAGGAGGTAACCAGTAGCGTGTCCTTTGAGTGTGCCTGTACCTACCCCCTCTCACCCCGTACTGTATATACAGATACCTGTATGTACAGGTGTTGTGAAGGTACACACCTCCACCCTGCTTTGTAAACAAAGTTATTCAGGGACAGAAGTGTACCTGAACATGATGTGGTGGGAGACCTCACTCGCTGTCAGTCCTTTATCATGAAAATAGAACAGAGAATAGTACAGCACCGAAGCAGGCCATTCGGCCCACAATGTTGTGCCAAACCAGCGGAAGAGCAAATCAAAAACACCTAAACACTAATTCCTCCTACCTACACCATGTCCATATCCCTCCATCTTCCTCACATCCATGTGTCTACCCAAACAACTCTTAAAAGCCTCTAATGTGATATTGAAGGGATAAAACCAAAACTTAAATTGAATAAATATCGGAAAGAATTTATAAAAATTGCACTGGCAGTAGCCAAGAGGGCTATAGCAGTTACTTGGAAATCTGATTCGTATTTAAGTATGGATCGTTGGAATAATGAAATTTCTAGTTGTAATCCACTCGAAAAAAATTACTTATAATTTAAGAGATAAATATACATTTTTGAATATTTGGCGCACATATTTACAAAAGATAGGATGGCATATTTAGTTGCTCCGATGATAAAGATGTTGGTCCTTTGGGGAAAGTAATAAATAAATATACTAAATTTATTTTGAATCCCATGGAGCATGTGGAAACTTTCCAATATCCAAGCAGTTCTTCTTCCTTCTTTTTTTCCTTTTTTTTTCAGGTAGGGGTATATATCGGGGGGAAGGGCTAAGGGGAGGGGGAGGGTAGATATTATCATTCTATGTAATCATTTTGAAAACTCAATAAAAACTATATTAAAAAAAAACCTACCCCCTATCAACCCTCAATGCTTGCCCTCTGGTATTAGACATTTCAACCCTGGGACACAGATACTCACTGTCCGCTCTATCTATGCCTCTCACAATCTTATAAACCTCTATCAGATCTCCCCTCAGTCTCTGCTGCTCCAGAGAAAACAGTCCAAGTTTATCCAGCCTCTCATGATAGCACACACCCTCTAAACCAGGCAGCATCCTGGTGAACCTCTTCTGCACCCTCTCCAAAGCCTCAACATCCTTTCTATAGTGGGGCAACCAGAACTGTATGCACTACTCCAGATTTCCACTGTTTGGGTGGGGGTACAACCAGAGGTCATGGGTTAAGGGTGAAAGGTGAGAAGTTTAAGAAGAAGATGAGAGAAAACTTTATCGTGCAGAGGGTCGTGCAAGTGTAGAATGAGCAGCCAGCATAAGTGCTTGATTTGATTTCAACATTTCAGAGAAGTTTGGCTAGGTACATGGATAGTAAGGATGTGGTCCCGATGCAGGTTGATGGGAGTGGGCAGTTTAAAATGGTCTTAGCATGGACTAGATGGGCTGAAGGGCCCATTTCTGTGCTGTACTTCTCTATGGACTCTAAGACTTTATGTAGTCTAACCAGAATTTTACAAAGTTGCAATATAACCTCTTGACTTTTGAACTCAATTCCTCGACAAATAAAAGCAAGCATTCCACAGTGGCCCAATATTAGATGCAGCCAGTAATTCAAATTGCTGTATTTTATATACAGAGAGGAAAATAAATCATATGAGCCTTTGTTTTGCAGAGATTGATATGTCAGTAGCTTCCTCCACTTGAGAAACAGCATCAATCTCTTATAACATCCCAGATGTCTTCTTGATCCAAGCGGAATGCTCAGACGCCTTTGAACTGCAAACACTGATTTCCCCCAACATTCTCCTGCTTTTTATAATAATATTAGACCAAGTTGCCAACTTCTCACCCACAGCTGATATAGCAGTTTTCCTTTACCCTTGGAGAACCACAAAGGGCAATGGATTTGCTCAGTTTTAGCAGAATGCTGCAAAGACAAGTCTTGCAGGAGAAGTTACGGCCTAGAGCTGTTCTTACATGAAGTCTCAAACTACGTTAGAACTGTCACAGCAACTTTCATTTTCTTGGCAGGCTAGAGATACGTCTCTACCAAAGGAGGTGTAAGGCGCTCCTTCCCTCCGCTAGCCTGCAGGTCACCCTTGGGCAAGGTGTAGCACCTGCTTTGCCCCCTGATCAGGGTCACGTGAAGCCTTGGGAGCAGGTGGTGGATGGACGTATGAGCAGCCAGTGCAGATCACAAGTCCTGGTTATATGACCACTGACACCAGGCAGACAATCCCTGAAGAGTATTGATAATGGCTGGGGTCACCCATCTTGTAAAGACACTGGCCAGAAGAAGGCAATGGCAAACCACTTCTGTAGAAAAAATTGCCAAGAGCAATCATGGTCATGGTAAGTCCATGATTGCCCATGTTATACAACAGGGCACATAATGAACCAAAGAACTCTTTAAACTAATATACACCTTCAAGATTCAAAAGAATAAAAGTACATCTATTATCAAAGAATGTATAAATTACACAACCTTGAGATTCATTTGCTCACAGGTAGCCACGAAGCAAGAAACCCAAAGGAACCAATTAAAGAAAATAATAAAGGACCAACACTCATTGTGGAGGCAAAAGAAAAAAAAATTACAAATCATGTAAACAATTGAAGCAAACGACAATATTCCGAACCAGATTGAGTCCTCAGATCCGAACCTGGATCAGCCCGAAAGCTTCGCTTATCAGTTCATCATATTAGCAGGCACGGAGCACAGCGGTCGGGGCAGCCTTCATAGTGTCAGCACCATGGAGAGAGGAGTGACCATCACGGAGAACGAGCAAAACCATCTCTCGCCCCAGATCCTGACATCCTGTATAATACTGGGCAACAGTATCTGTGGGATACAGGAAGGGGAAAACACAACTACAGCTGTGAAGATCCCTGCTGCACCTGATGACCCTGTGATCTCTGTCTCAGAGGTCGATGTTAGTCTGCCTTTAAAAAGAGTGAACCCTCGCAAGGCAGAAGGTCCGGATGGAGTACCTGGTAAGGCTCTGAATACCTGTGCCAATCAACTAGCGGGAGTATTCAAGGACATTTTCAACCTTTCACTACTACAGGCAGAAGTTCCCACTTGCTTCAAAAAGGCAACAATTATACCAGTGCCTAAGAAGAATAATGTGAGCTGCCTTAATGACTATCACCCGGTAGTACTCACATCTACAATGATGAAATGCTTTGAGAGGTTGGTCATGACTAGATTGAATTCCTACCTTAGCAAGGACCTGGACCCATTGCAATTTGCCTATTGCCACTTTAGGTCAATGACAGAAGCAATCTCAATGGCTCTCCACACAGCTTTAGACCACGTGGGCAACACATACACCTATGTCAGGATGCTGTTCATTGACTATGGCTCAGCATTTAACACCATCATTCCCACAATCCTGATTTAAGAAGTTGCAGAACCTGGGCCTCTGTTCCTCCCTCTGCAATTGGATCCTCAACTTCCTAACCAGAAGGCCACAATCTGTGCGGATTGGTGATAAAATATCCTCCTCACTGACGATTAACACTGAGGCACCCCTGGGGTGTGTGTTTAGACCACTACTCTACTCTCTCTATACACATGACAGTGTGGCTAGGCATAGCTTAAGTACCATCCATAAATTCGCTGACGATACAACCATTGTTGGTAGAATCTCAGATGGAGACGAGAAGGCGTCAGTAAGACGAGAGAGCTGATTGTGGACTTCAGGAAGGGTAAGACGAAGGGACACATACCAATTCTCATAGAGGGATCAGTGTGGAGAGAGTGAGCAGTTTCAAGTTCCTGGGTGTCAAGCTCTCTGAGGATCTACCCTGGTCCCAACATATCGATGTAGATATAAAGAAGGAAAGACAGTGGCTATACTGCATTAGGAGTTTGAAGAGATTTGGCATGTCAACAAATACACTCAAAAACTTCTCTAGATGTACCAATTCACTGTCTGGAGGGGCTACACAGGACCAAAAGAAGCTGTAAATCTAGTCATCTCCATCTTGGGTACTAGCCTGCAAAGTACCCAGGACATCTTCAAGGAGCGGTGTCTCAGAAAGACAGCGTCTATTATTAAGGGCCTCCAGCACCCAGGGCGTGCCCTTTTCTCACTGTTACCATCAGGAAGGAGGTACAGAAGCCTGAAGGCACACACTCAGTGATTCAGGAACAGCGTCTTCCCCTCTGCCATCCGATTCCTAAATGGACATTGAACCCGTGAACACTACCTCATTTTTTTAATATATATTATTTCTGTTTTTTTGCACGTTTTTTTAATCTATTCAATATACGTATACTGAAATTGATTTAGTTAATTAATTAATTAATTGTTTTTTTTCTTCTAGATTATGTATTGCATTGAACTGTTGCTGCTAAGTTAACAAATTTCATGTCACATGCCGGTAACAATAAACCTGAATCTGATTCTGAATGTATCTGTATGATATTGAGGTACAATACTGGTGGGCTACAAGTCTATACATATACTTGTATATGGGAGGGGTGAAGAAGTGTCTGCTAGCCATTTTGAATTGAACCATTTCACAAGATGTGGCTTGCTTTATGTTCTGACACCTAATGTAGTATAGTGGACAACGAGGAAAGCTCTCACGCTCAGCAGAGGGATCTGCATCAGCTGGAATAATGGGCTGAAATACGGCAGATGGAATTTAATGCAGGCAAGGGTGAGCCTTCTATATATTGGCGAGACCCGACGCAGACTGGGAGATCGTTTTGCTGAACACCTACGCTCTGTCCGCCAGAGAAAGCAGGATCTCCCAGTGGCCATACATTTTAATTCCACGTCCCATTCCCATTCTGATATGTCTATCCACGGCCTCCTCTACTGTAAAGATGAAGCCACACTCAGGTTGGAGGAACAACACCTTATATTCCGTCTGGGTAGCCTCCAACCTGATGGCATGAACATTGACTTCTCCAACTTCCGCTAATGCCCCACCTCCCCCTCGTACCCCATCCGGTATTTACTTATATACGCACATTCTTTTTCTCCTTCTGTCCCTGTCACTATACCCCTTGCCCATCCTCTGGGTTTTCCCCTTCCCCCTTTTCCTTCTCCCTCGGCCTCCTGTCCCATGATCCTCTCATATCCCTTTTGCCAATCACCTGTCCAGCTCTTGGCTCCATCCCTCCCCCTCCTGTCTTCTCCTATCATTTTGGATCTCCCCCTCCCCCTCCCACTTTCAAATCTCTTACTAGCTCTTCCTTCAGTTAGTCCTGACGAAGGGTCTCGGCCCGAAACGTTGACTGTACCTCTTCCTAGAGATGCTGCCTGGCCTGCTGCGTTCACCAGCAACTTTGATGTGTGTTGCCTGAATTTCCAGCATCGGCAGATTTCCTCGTGTAAGTGTGAGGTGTTGCACTTCGGTAGGACCAACCAGGGTGGGTCTTACACAGTGAGGGGCAGGGCACCGACGAGCGTGGTAGTACACAGGGATCAGGGAACACAGGTCCATGATTCATTGAAAGTGGCATCACAGGCAGATAAGATCATAAGGAAAACTTTTGGCACATTGGCCTCCATAAATCAAAGTATTGCGTACAGGAGATGGGATGTTACGTTGAAGTTGTATAATACATTGGTGAGGCCTAATTTGGAGTATTGTCTCCAGTTATTGTTGCTTTGCTGCACGCTTGAGTGCTCGGCGGCAGGTGCCATTACTTTTTTTTGCTGGTGGGGGGAGAGGGGATCATTGCTTGCCACCGCTTATGCGTGGGAGGGAGGGAAGTTGGGGGGACTTTGAGGTTCTAACATTTACTGTCATTCATTCTTTGGGGGCATTCCTCCGTTTTCGTGGATGGTTGCGAGGAAAAATCATTTCAGAATGTATACAGAAACCGATTCGCAGAGAATACAGCGGTAGCCGGGAGGCACACAGCACATCTTTAAGAAAAAAGCCAAAATAAACAAGCTAATTAATTAGGTGCGGCCCAGCACATAATTAATTAGCTTGTTTATTTCAGCTTTTTTCTTCAAGATGTGCTGTGTGCCTCCCGGCCACCGCTGAACCCCTGCATTCTTCGCGGATCGGTATCGGTTGGCGGCCCGGTGGGTGGGGGCAACTGCACCACCCAAACCCCGAATACTCAGCCTAAAACACCATCATCAGTGTGCTCTGCGCTGTCTTCCTGATTCCCGTAAGTGATACTACACTGTACATACATTATTTCTACTTTATCTCGGCTGTGTATTTTTACGTGTTATTTGGTATGATTTGGCAGCTTCCTAGCTTAAAGGTTACTGGAGAGAGTGTTTTTGCCAACAGCGCTTGCATGAGATTTTCTGCCAACGGTGCTTGCGTGAGATTTTCGCTACGGAGAACAGTGCTGGCAATGATTGTGGAAAAGTATTTCTACTTTATATAGGCTGTGTATTTATCATATCATTCCTGCTTTTACTATATGTTACTGTTATTTTAGGTTTTATGTGTTACTTGGCATGATTTGGTAGGTTACTTTTGGGTCTATAAACGCTCACAAAATTTTCCCATATAAATAAATGGTAATTGCTTCTTCGCTTTACGACATTCCGGCTTACGAACCGTTTCATAGGAACGCTCTACCTCCGGATGGTGGGGGAAACCTGTGCTTGTTATTTTTCTGACGAAGGGTCTCGGCCTGAAACGTCGACTGTACCTCTTCCTAGAGATGCTGCCTGGCCTGCTGCGTTCACCAGCAACTTTGATGTGTGTTGCTCGTTATTTTTCTCTGGTTGTGCAAGCTTGTGCAATGTTGGTTTGCTGTCACGGTCACAATGGGCCGAATAGTCTCATGTGCTGGACTTGATTCATCTATTTTTATGGCAGTTACTGTTGGAGAATTAGCCGGTTGGTGATGAAGTGGCATCCACAGCTGTCTTCGGGGCAAGTAGTCCCCGGTTCGAATCCAGCCGGCTCCTTGCGTACTTCCTATCTGTGCTGGGCTGAGCGTCCAGCGTCAAAACATTCAGTAAAATCTGTTGTTTGCATCAAGTGAAATCAGCAATGATTGTGCTGGGGGCAGCCTGCAAATGTCGCCATGTTTCTGATGCCATAGTGTACCCACAACAGCGTGGTAGCGTAGTGGTTGGCACAGCGCTTTACGGTGCCAGCGACCGGGGTTCAATTCCCGCCCTTGCCTGTCAGGAATCCGCACGTTCTCCCCGGGTTTTCTCCAGGTGCCGTGGTTTCCTCCCTCAGTCCAAATTGGTTTATTGGTCATTGTAAATTGTCATGTTAAATCAGGGGTTTGCTGGGCAGTGGGCATACTCTGCGCTGTATCTAAATAAATACCGATGACCCCCGCTTTACGAACGTTCGCTTTATGTCGCTTTGCTTTTAGGAAAGACCTACATTAGTACCTGTTTTCGCTAACCAAAAGAGGATTCTCGCTTTTACGAAAAAAGACGCCCCCCCCCGCCCAAACTTGTGTTTACCCTGAGAAAGACCACCATGACCATGAAGCCTTGCGTGGGCAGGTGTGTGCGCATGCGTGTACGTGCCGATCTTTTTTCTACAAATCGGTTTTGGCTAAATCTTCCCGATTCTGTTAAGTGAAACTACACTGTATGTATATTATTTCTACTTTACATAATAGGTATCCGTTAGGCTCATGAGACCATGGATTTGCGCCTTGGAAAGTCTCCAGGGCACAGGCCTGGGCAAGGTTGTATGGAAGACCAGCAGTTGCCTATGCTGCAAGTCTCCCCTCTCCACACCAGCAATGTTGTCCAAGGGAAGGGCACTAGGACCCATGCAGCTTGGCACTGGTGTCGTCGCAGAGCAATGTGTGATTAAGTGCCTTGCTCGAGGACACAATACGCTGCCTCAGCCAAGGCTCAAACTAGCAACCTTCAGATCACTAGACGAACACCTTAACCACTTGGCCACACGCCAACACTACTTTATATAGGCTGTGTATTTATCATATCACTCTTGCTTTTACTCTATGTTAGTGTTATCTTAGGTTTTATGTGCTATTTGGTATGATTTAGAAGGTTATTTTTTGGGTCTGGGAACACTCAAAAATTCTTCCATATAAATTAATGGTAATTGCTTCTTTGCTTTACGCCATTTCGGCTTACGAACAGTTTCATAGGAACGCTCTACCTTCGGATAATGGGGGAAACCTGTAACTAATTAACTCACTGACCCTAACGCCTACATTCTTTGGAATGTGGGAGGAGACCAGAGCACCCAGAAGAAACAAGTTCCTTACAGACAGCAGCAGGAATCGAACCCTTGCCAGAGATCTCTAGCACTGTAAAGCGATTGTGCTAAATGTTACAGTACCGTGCTGCCATCTTCATTAACCTGGGCTCTCCTAGTACGCTAGGAGAAGGACTGTAGCCTGTGTTGCCTTTCATGAAGCAGAGACAGTGGCTATCTTAATCGACTCGCTGCCTCGTCGCTCCAGTGACCAGCGTTCCACCCTGAGCTCCGATGCTGTCTGCGTGGAGTTTACACGTTCTCCCTGTGACTGAGTGGGTCCCCCCCCCCCATCTAAAAGATAGGCAGGTTGGTAGTGTTGTGGATTTAATACTTCAATAATATTTAAGTCAGCTTGTATATATATTAAAGGCATCCGTTAGTCTTGCGAGACCATGGATCTGTGCCTGGAAAGTCTTCACTCTCCAGGGCGCAGGCCTGGGCAAGGTTGTATGGAAGACCAGCAGTTGTCCATGCTGCAAGTCTCCACTCTCCATGACACCGATGTTGTCCAAGGGAAGGGCATTAGGACCCATACTGCTTGGCACCAGTGTCGTCGCAGAGCAGTGTGTGGTTAAGTGCCTTGCTCAAGGACACAACACGTTGCCTCAGCTGGGGCTCAAACTCACGACCTTCAGGTCGCTAGTCTAATGCCCTAACCGCTAGGCCACGTGCTCACACAACGTACAATACATATATATGGGTTGATTAAGTAGCCTTGTTTGTTTAAATAATTATTACAGGTTATATGTAAAAATACGCTAATTGCATCCGTCATCATGCCACCAGGTGATACGTGCATGCCTCGCTTAAAGTGAACTCGAAGTTACACTGGTACTTATGGACTCCATGCGTATCTTTTGATTTAATTTAGTGCTTTGAAATTATAAAACTTAACCGGTAGGTTCACTTGCCCTGGGTATGTTTGTAGGTTGCATGGAAATTGACAGAGATGGAAATGGGATTCATGTACAATGGATTGTTGATGGCCACCACAAACTTAGAGTCACCCGGCCCGGAAACAGTCCATTTGGCCCAACTGATTCATGCTAACCCACTCCCATCTGAGCTTGGCCATTTTGCCCACGTTTGGCATATATCGCTGCGAACCTTTCCTATCCACGTACGTGACCGGGAACCTTTATGTTACCGTTTGTGTCCCTGCCTCCACCACTTCCTCTGGCGGCTCATTCCGCACATTGACCGCCCTCTGGGTGAGAAGGCTACCCCTCTGGTTGCTATTAAATTCCTCCCCTCACATTAAACCTGTGATCTCAAATTTACGCTGAGATGCATCACGGCACAGGCCCCTCCGGCCCAACGAGCCCACACCACCCAATTACGCCCATGTGACTGATTAAACAACTAATCCATACCTCTTTGGACTGTGGGAGGAAACTGGAGCTCCTGGAGGAAACCCAAGTGACTATGGGGAGAATGCACAAACGTTTTACAGCGGAATTGAACCCAGGTCACTGGCGCCACAGTAGTGTTACTCTAACCACGTTCTTAATTCTTGGTTTCCCAGCCCTGGGAAGAAGACTGTGTGCATTCACCCCATCTACACCCTTCCAACTGATGAGCCATGGCGCCTGTTTCATGCAGTACCCCAAGAGCAGGTTGCCCACAACCCACTGAGCCGCAGAGTAGCCGGCAGCATTGGTGGAGCAAGATGTGACTGCCCAGTGGAACGGCCTGTGTCACTTCCCGATGTAAGCAAGTTACAGGCCCTTCAGCCCACAAAGTTGTGCCAACACTTTAACCTCCTTTAGGATCAATCTAACTCTTCCCTCCTACATACCCAGCAATTTTTTACCATCATCCGTGGGCCAGTCGTTTCCTCTTCTATCCTTGATCGTCCCTACCCTCACTCCAGTTACCCTCCTGTTCTTTACATACGTGTTGAAAGCCTTGGAGTTTTCCTTGCTCCTACTCGCCAAGGCCTTCTCATGTCCCCTTCTAAACGCCGGCCTCTCAGCTTCCCCCCTCTGGGAAACCGAGTACTGCGAATCCTTAGGAAAGCTCTGCTGGTTTTCGAAAGATCTTCTAAGTCCATTCTTCAAGGGAGCTAGGGCTTTACTCTTTGGAGAGAAGGAGGATGAGAGGAGACATGATAGAGGTGTACAAGCTAATAAGAGGAATAGATAGAGTGGATAGCCAGCGCCTCTTCCCCAGGGCACCACTGCTCAATACAAGAGGACATGGCTTTAAGGTAAGGGGTGGGAAGCTCAAGGGGGATATTAGAGGAAGGTTTTTTACTCAGAGAGTGGTTGGTGCGTGGAATGCACTGCCTGAGTCAGTGGTGGAGGCAGACCCACTAGTGAAGTTTAAGAGACTACTAGACAGGTATATGGAGGAATTTAAGGTGGGGGCTTATATGGGAGGCAGGGTTTGAGGGTTGGCACAACATTGTGGGCCGAAGGGCCTGTACAGTGCTGTACTATTCTATGTTCTATGTTCAGCTCTGGTATCTACCTAGAGCTCTGCCTGATCCTTGCTTCCTTCTTCCTACTGACTAGATGTTTTATATCTCTTGACAGCCATGGTTCCTTCACCCTACCATCCCTTCCCTGTCTCAACGGGACAAATCTGTCCAGAATCCACAGAACCATGTCTGATCCTTGCTTCCTAAACCTTAAGTAAGCTTCCTTCTTCCTCTTGGCTGGATATTCCACTTCCCTTGTCAGCCATTGTCCTTTCACCTTTCCCTGCCCCAAATCCATGCAGAACCCCTTGCAAATAAACAAGATCCACATCTCCATTGTGCGTTTCCCGGAGTACACCCATTCCCAATTTTCATGCCCAAATTCCTGCCTAATTACACCATAATTCTCCCTCCACACCCCCGCCCCCAATTAAATACTTCCCCACACTGTCTGCTCCTATCCCTGTCCAAGGCAATGGTAAAGGTTCCTTATGTAGAACCAGCAGAGCTTTCCTGAGGATTTGCAGTACCCAGTTTCCCAGAGAGGAGAAGCTGAGAGGCTGACATTTAGTTAACTATTCGGGTCTGGATGGTCGAAGGCATTAACGCTAATTGCTGAGCCTGGCCACATGCTTCCAGGCGGATTTCACTGAGAACTGCCAGTTTATTTCAGCCGCTTTGCTAGGCCGTACACCATTCACACAGTCCGCGCAGTAATTCCAACTTGCCATCTGATAGCAGGACTGACAGGTTGATGACATTATCAGCGTATTTAGTACTTTAACACCAGCAGGAAAAAAATAACACACAACACTAGCCACATCTTGTAGTATGTATTAGATTAGAATCCCACCCGTCCTTGACTGTTCCGTATCCCGGTGTCATACAGGGTCAGGGACAGACCCGTCCCCACTGGTACTGTACCTCGGTGTTATTATACAGTGACAGACCTGTCCCCACCAGTACCGTACCCCGGTGTTATACACTGACAGACCCATCCCCACCGGTACCGTACCCTGGTGTATTACAGTGACAGACCCGTCCCCACTGGTACTGTACCCCAGTGTTATAGTGACAGACCCGTCCCCACCGGTACCGTACCCCGGTGTTATACAGTGACAGACCCGTCCCCACTGGTACCGTACCCCAGTGTGACACACTGACAGACCCATCCCCACCGGTACCGTACCCCGGTGTTATACACTGACAGACCCATCCCCACCGGTACCATACCCCAGTGTGACACACTGACAGACCCATCCCCACCGGTACCGTACCCTGGTGTATTACAGTGACAGACCCGTCCCCACTGGTACTGTACCCCAGTGTTATAGTGACAGACCCGTCTCCTCCAGTACTGTATCCTGGTGCTATACAGGGTCAGGGACAGACCCATCCCCACCGGTACCATACCCCAGTGTTATACAATGACAGACCCGTCCCCACCGGTGCTGTACCCCAGTGTTATACAGTGACAGACCCATCCCCACCGGTACCGAACCCCGGTGTTACACAGTGACAGACCCGTCCCCACCGGTACCGGTACCCTAATGTTATACAGTGACAGACCCGTCCCCACCGGTACCGTACCCCGGTGTTATACAGTGACAGACCCATCCCCACCGGTACCGAACCCCGGTGTTATACAGTGACAGACCCATCCCCACCGGTACCATACCCCGGTGTTATACAGTGACAGACCCATCCCCACCGGTACCATACCCCAGTGTTACACAGTGACAGACCCGTCCCCACCGGTACCGTACCCCCGGTGTTATACAGTGACAGACCCGTCCCCACCGGTGCTGTACCCCGGTGTTATACAGTGACAGACCTGTCCCCCACCGGGTACCGTTACCCCGGTGTTATACAGTGACAGACCCATCCCCACCGGTACCGAACCCCGGTGTTACACAGTGACAGACCCATCCCCACCGGTACCGTACCCCGGTGTTACACAGTGACAGACCCGTCCCCACCGGTACCGTACCCTAATGTTATACAGTGACAGACCCGTCCCCACCGGTACCGTACCCCGGTGTTATACAGTGACAGACCCATCCCCACCGGTACCATACCCCAGTGTTACACAGTGACAGACCCGTCCCCACCGGTACCGTACCCCGGTGTTATACAGTGACAGACCTGTCCCCACCGGTACCGTACCCCGGTGTTACACAGTGACAGACCTGTCCCCACCGGTGCTGTACCCCGGTGTTATACAGTGACAGACCTGTCCCCACCGGTACCGAACCCCGGTGTTATACAGTGACAGACCCATCCCCACCGGTACCGTACCCCGGTGTTACACAGTGACAGACCCGTCCCCACCGGTGCTGTACCCCGGTGTTACACAGTGACAGACCCATCCCCACCGGTACCGTACCCCAGTGTTATACAGTGACAGACCCGTCCCCACCGGTACCGAACCCCGGTGTTATACAGTGACAGACCCGTCCCCACCAGTACCGTTACCCCGGTGTTATACAGTGACAGACCCATCCCCACCGGTACCGTACCCCGGTGTTACACAGTGACAGACCCGTCCCCACCGGTGCTGTACCCTAATGTTATACAGTGACAGACCCGTCCCCACTGGTACCGAACCCCGGTGTTATACAGTGACAGACCCATCCCCACCGGTACCATACCCCGGTGTTACACAGTGACAGACCCGTCCCCACCGGTACCGAACCCCGGTGTTATACAGTGACAGACCTGTCTCTACTAGTACTGTACCCTAGTGTTATACTCTAATGGACCCATCCCCACCAGTACGGTACCCTACCCCAGTGCCATACACTGATAGAGCTATACTCTCTGATTTTGTATAGCAGTTTATTGTCAAAGGACTTGTGCACAACAGAATCATGTTCCAAAGTTATATTTTAATAGAACATGCCACTAGGTCCTGCAGCCAAGTGTATACAGTGTCAGATCTAAATACAGTATGACTGGTCCAATACAGTTCAGTGTTATACAGTGACAGTACCCACCTGTACTGTGTTCTACAGTAACACACTTGTCTCCATCAGCATTATACTGGATTAACAATCCAGAAGTCAAACTGTATTCTAAATTCAAATCCCACCACAGCTGATGTGGAATTTAACATCAGTCAGTAATCGAGAACTTTAGGGG